>NC_056743.1:839755104-840017604 GCF_019279795.1 Protopterus annectens
TAGTATCACATCAAAATAGACGAACAGTCCAGGAGATATCTGCACTTCTGTCTGGGAGTCAATTATTATCAGTTCAGAGCACTGCCCTTTGGGCTCCACCATAGCCCCCGGGTGTTCACTAAATGCATGGCGGTGGCAGCAGCTCACTTGAGGCTCAACGGATATCAGGTATTTCCATACTTAGATGATTGGCTCCTTACCTCTTCCACGAGGTATCAGCTAAACTAACCCAGTGATTACTTAATCGAGTTATCACATTCTCTGGGCATTACCATAAACCCGTGCAAATCCAGCCTGACCATGGTACAGAACCTGTAATTTATAGGGACACAGCTGAACACAAGGAATCAGATAGCTTCTCTTCCTGTATAACGAGTAACCACACTAAGAAATCAAGTGCAGGAACTGTTATCACAACAACCCCCACCCCGCTTGGATGGTCTTACAAACCCCTAGGATCCATGTCAGCAGCTATCCTGTTAGTTTCTCTAGCCAGATTCTTCATTTGTGTTCTTCAGTGGACCTTAGCAGTGCAATGACTGATTGAGTCCAATTTGCAAGTGTCACATCAGCTGGTGGATACAGTCGGATGATCTCCTTCTAGGCAGATTGTTCTTAAACAACCCCCCCTATAGTCACCATGACCATAGACACTTTCTAGTTTGGGGGGGGGGGGCATTACAATAGGAAGATGGTCCAAGGCACATGATCCACTACCGAGACCAGGTTGCATATCCGTGTCCTAAAGAAGAGAGCAGTGCTTCTAACATTGCAAGCCTTTCAGGACAATGTCCCCGTAGGGACTATTGCAATACACACTCACAACATATCTGTTGTCTGGTACATCAACTTGCAAGGAGTAACCCATTCTTACCCCTTGTGCAGGAAGGCCATGAGGGTGTAGGAGTGGGCGATATCTTCAGACCGCCTTCTAGTTGCAATACATATCCCAGGGAATAAGAACAATTTAGTGGACAAACTTAGCAGATCGTTTCTGGTTCCGCATGATTGGTCCCTCAATCAGTCAGTGGCAGACATGATCTTCAGCGGTTGGGGTCAACCTTGCTGTAGCCTCTTTGCCTCTCCCCTCAGCAAGAAATGCAGCAAGTTATTCACTCTGATCCCTTCTTGTGGGGATTCCCTGAAGGACACACTGGTCCACGATTGGTCCTCGGGTCACCTGTATGCTTACCCTCCGCTTCCACTCATTCAGACGTTTCGTCAGAAGGCAAGCAGGTTGAAGAGCTCGGTGTTCCTCACTGGCCCCTTCTAGCCTCGTCAGGTGTGGTTCCCCTTCCTATGGTCTCATCTGAAATATCCTCCTTGGATACTGGAGCCAAGTCATGACCTCCTTTCTCATCTCTCTGGGATGCAGCATCCGAATCTTCATGCAAAGTGACCTCTTGCTTTCTCCACTTCCAACCCTAGTAAGACAGTCCAGGCTTAATTCCCTGATCCAAAAAATTCTTCTAGCCTCGCAAAAGGCTTCCACCAAAAAAGTCTGCACCAGTAAGTGGAAGAGATTGGTTGTTTGGGCCATGAGCAGAGACATTGACCCTTTCTCAGCACCAATTTCAGATGTTTTGTTATTTGTTATTACCCTATTAGAGGAAGGTGCTAGCTTCTCGACTGTCAAGCTTCAGTTTGCTGCTATTTCTAATTTCCATTCTGTGAGTCAATCTCGCTCTCTGCTGTTCACTTTTAGGCTATGCATATCCTTCATGAAGGGTGTTTTCTTGTTAAGACCTCCAATCAAGGACCCCATCTCCTCTTTGTGACCTTACTGTCGTGTTTCAGGCTTTGATCCAGGGACCCTTTGAACCAGCTGCAAGTTGCGACATGAAGACTGTGTTTTTGGTGGCTATAACATCTGCTAAGAGGATTTCTGAACTACAAGCCTCCTTGCATAGTTTTTCATAAAGATAGTGTCTTTACACACCAATCCTTCCTTTATGCCCAAAGTAGCTACCGATAGTAATATCACTTAATCCATCCATTTACCTTTGTTCTTTCCAAATTTCTCGAATAAAGGGGAGTATGTTCTTCATCTTCTAGATGTTCATAGACAACTCCGTTTTTACCTGCACAGGACCAAACAACACAGGAAGTCTGATCAACTCTTTGTAGCTTTCTCATCTAATAGACTAGGAAAAGTGGTGTCTAAAATTACCTTGGCAAAATAGATATCTGGCTGCATCTAATATATTTACTCATCAAAAGGACTGGAATTACCTAGATCTCCCAGGGCACATTCCACCAGAGCTATGGCTACTTCTTCTGCCTTCCATTCTAGAACCTCCAAGGATGATATTTGCATGGCAGCGACATGGTCTAACAGTCACACCTTTGTGTCACACTACAGTTTGGATATCATATCCTGGATCAGGGCCTCCTTTGGTTTGATGGTGCTGTAGCATATCCTTCCATGAGGGCCACCTGGGATCTATGCAACTGGGGACTCTGACCCTATCATGAGGAGGAATGAAGACAGCATTAGAGTCAAAGGTTATGGCTTACCATAACTTGGGATCTGTATTGTCTTCCTTCGTTCCTTCTCACATTCCCACGCAACCATCTCTCTGCCTCTTATTTCTAGAGGAGCTTGGATTATGAAGGGGACTCCTATGTCCCATGTCCGAGCCTCTTCTGCCACTCCCTGCTGTATGGTGATGGATGTATGGAATTAGCAAACTCGATCTGAGATACTTGGGTGGATGTGCTTATGGGTAAGAGGGAGGAGCTTGAGAGTCAGATCCAAGTCTGTAGAATGTGGCCAAGCCAGATCCGAAGGTCAGATCGATACCCTATCATGAGGAGGAATGAAGAGAGGCAACACAGATGCCAAGTTATGGTAAGACATAACTTTTTATTTCATTTAATAAAACCAAGATAGGTCAGGGTGTGTCAAAGGTTACTTTACCTAGATGGTTGACTGGCTGTACTTCCAAGGTATGTAAGCAGAAAGGTTTGGCTTACCTAAACCACCAAAAGCATACTCAGATTTGTTTCCACTTCTTCAACCTTCTTTTCTAGAACCTCAGTTGATGACATTTGTTCTGCTGCCACCTGATCTAATATTCATAATCAGAAACAAACACAATGACCGAACTGCCACAGCTAGAAAATGTAAAATATAAAACCTTTTCAGACCACAAAACATTAAAAAATCAGCAGTTTAAAACTGCAACTATTAATCACTAAGGATACATCAATTAATCTAATAATTAAAGCATAACACTCCAATAAACATTAATGTCTCAGTTTGTGTGCTCTTAAAGCAGGTTTCAAAGGAATACTATCATTAAGGCCATAGCCTCGATCAGCCTCGATCAGCTTGCAGTGTGATCCACTTTAACTCATCATTCTCAGTTCTATCAATTATGTTACCTCCCCTAGTACTCTTATTATTTAGCTGCAGTACCATATACTCAAAAGCTATGTCCTGTATTTCTACGAATATGCTTATTAAGGGCATTAGTTCCCACATCTCTATGTATATTACCTAAATGCTCTAAAATCCTTTCTTTAAAACTACAGTTAGTCTTCCCAACGTAGAAACAGGGA
Source organism: Protopterus annectens (assembly GCF_019279795.1). Classification (NCBI taxonomy): domain Eukaryota; kingdom Metazoa; phylum Chordata; order Ceratodontiformes; family Protopteridae; genus Protopterus; species Protopterus annectens. Next base: position 839,758,669 of record NC_056743.1, read on the forward strand.
CAGTCCCTACGTATGGCTAAATAAACAAAGATCCCTGCTCCTATGATCAGCATAAATCCTTGGGCTAAACCTTTTGTGTGTAGTGGGGTGAATAAAAAAGTTCTTAGGACAAATAGAGATACAGGCTTCATGTAAGCCACAGGGAAAAGTACCTGTTCTTACTGGTGTAGTCTGCATTGTATTACTGTTTATATTGCATAACCTCTGCTTCAAGGATAATCCATTTTTGAAGAGGAACTTAGGACATTCACCTACTAAATCCTTCATGCTCTCATCAGCTAAAAAGATTGGCCAATTTCTTTTTATAATATCACAAACTGCACCAATATTATTTGAATAAGTTAAGCTAACCCTGTTATTATTAAAAACCTGTACATCATCATTTTGATTATCTCCTGTTGATCGATCTCTCCCTGAAAAATATGGTTTACTCCCAGTATTTCTCAAGGCTTTAACCTGGTTTACCGAGTCAGCAACTTCATGTGGCATATAACCCCTATAAACAAACTTATCACAAAGTGTGTCGTAAGCACCCGTCAGCACCAGTGTTTCCGCATGCAATCTCGATGTCCTTAAAAATTGCCCTTTTAATACATTCTGATAGACATACGTTGGGTGTATACTTGTACAATGCAGTATGCTATTTTTCCATCAGACCTTTCTAAAAACACTTGTGCTAAATTTCCTCATTTCATTGCTAAATATTCTAACATTTAAAAAATAAATACATTCATATGACCTTTTAATTACAAAATTCAGGAACGAAGTGTTTGTGTTTAACTTATTTATAAATTCATCCAGTAATTCAAGAGTTCTCTACCACAGTAAAAACACATAATCAACAAATCTCCTGTAATGGACAACATTACCTGAGAACTCATTAACTGATGCATAGCTATTGGCACATGCTGTGCCCATAGCTACGCCTAGCTTTTGTAGGTAATACTCTTTATCAAAAATAAAAATATTATGCTGTAATGTGAGACTAAGTAGGGTACAAATAAAGATAATTGTGTGTGCTCTATGTCTTTAAGAAGCATGCAAGGCTATGCATGCACATATACATTCCAGACACGTGCAAACCATAGTGTCATTTTGAAGAAGCAGACAGTGTATAAACATGTATGTTCACAGCAGTTAGTTATATATAAGTTACTTAGCCATAATCAAATAAGCTTTACAGTAATGTGTCTGTATAGAATAAAGCTGCTTAAACAGAACCCACGAAGACTTGTTTATTCATGTACCAATGCGAAAGCGACAGTTTGGTTGCCAGAGTAGTCACTAAATTGGGTCAAAAACACCCTCACAGCTTCTATGTTGTATTCATTTGGTATTACAGTAAACAATGTACGTACCTCCATAGTCAGTGAAACAATTTCTGTGGTATTCTCAAGAACTCTAGTACATTCATAAAGGCCCTTCCAGAAATTATCTGTATCTTTCAAAACAGTGGCTTTCTCAAGGACTGGTTTCAATTCATTCTCAACATAAGTAGACATAGCCTCTGTTAACCATCCTTTCCCCGACACAGTTGGTGTCATGGGTAGTTCAGTAAGATCTTTATGTAATATTTTAGGAAGACTATGCATAATTGGTACCACATGTTCATCAATACTAAAATGCATATATAAATTATAAGTTTACAAGCCTGTCACTATTACATTATATAACTCATCTTCAACAGCTTTTATCTGTTGACATCAGAAGATGTTAATTTACTATAAGCCTCCATATCTGATAAATGTCTGTACATACTTTCTAAATAAAAAGATTTATCCATTACAGCTATGGCACCCCCTTTATCAGCAGGGCGGATCTGTATGTTATTGACTGCAGCTCATTCAAAGCTTTACACTCAGTCAGCAGTCAAATTAAAAAAAATCTTTTATTTTTATTATTATTACACTGTAAAGTATGTTGAAATCAGCTTCACATACCTTAAGGAAAGCTTCCATCAAAGGATGGAGTGGAGGGTTAAAAACACTAGGTTTTTCAAACCCACCAAAAGCACACTCAGATTTGTTTCCACTTCTTCAGCCTTCTTTTCTAGGACCTCAATTGATGATATTTGTTCTGGTGCCACTTAGTCTAATGTTCATAATCTTCATTTCCCATTACAAATTACATTTGCTTTGCAGAGGTAGGCGACTTTCAGTTCTGCCATCCTCTGGAACATCCTTCCAAGAGACCACCTGTGGAACAAAGTAGCTGGAGGATCTGTCCCATCAGTTGAGGAATGGACAGAAAAACATCAGATATGAAAGTTATGCACTTACCACAATGATAAATCTGTGTTGTCTGTTTCCATCCTTCCTCAGCTTCCCTCCTTCCTTCCCCCTTGCATCTCATAGAAAATGTCTTTCCTTTGGATTCTAGTTTGACTGTATGGACTTCCATTGGTACAGGATTTCATACTCTTGCAGGTCCAGTGCAGATTGTTCTCCCTTTCTGTTATGTAGTCTTCTGCTACTTTGTCTGTAAATATATATATATATATATGTATGATGATGTCAATTTTCATTCTATTCTCAGCTGTTGGGTTCGGATACAACTTGGCCATTACTTTAGCTTGTGTATGACCAAAAAGCTCCCAAGCTTCTCCCTTACCCGTAATGCACCAAACCCTAACATACCTCAGATCTCGTTTGCCGCTTTTTGTGAAAAGACGTAGTCAGCCTAAGCTCTCAAATTTTATAATGATGAGTTTTTCTCCCTTAAACTACATTATTGTATTACTCCCATACCTTTTACACTTAGTGGAATAATTTACTACCATTCTTTACTTTTCTGTTTGTTACATGTTAGTGTAGTCTTTGATACCATTGCTGGTGCCCTTGTTTTTTTTTTAAAAAAAAAAGTTTCTTTCCTTTTTCTTGTTGCTGATTTGTCTGATAAAAGGCGTTCTGGTTTTAAAAAAATGCCAAAAATGTGGGCACAAAATTGCCCCTTTCTGATGCCCATGCTTTGTCTTTACTGCTTTTTGCCCTGATCATCTCTAAGAGGATTGTTCGATATGCAAAAACTTCAATCCTAGAGCTGTAGCAGAGAGGAAGAATAAATTAATATTAAAAGCATTGCTTCCTCTTCCTTTGGTGAAGCTATTTCTGGCACTCAGTGCCCCAAGACTAAGTCTAAGGAGTCTTTGACAAAGCCTCCAAGACCTTCTTTGGAGCTGCTTAGAAATAAGCCAAAGCTGGATCCAAAACCAGGAACCAGTTCTAATCCACTCTCCTTTGGATCCAAGCTCTTCAGATCCTAAGGTCCTACCTAGGACAGGGTACTCGACCATCATTGGTCCCGGTACCTTCCAGGGTTTCCTGTCCTTTTTTGGAGACACGCTGTTCCAGGTCACCTTCCCTGGCCTCATCTTGTTCTTCCAGGAGTTTGACTAAAGAAGACATGGACAGAATGATGAGGAGATTCCTCTTGGTGCAGAAGCCTGTCCATCTACCCCACCTTTAACTACTCCTCCTTTGATCCAACCATCTGTTTCAGAGTTCCTGAATTTGAACATCTGGGTTTGTCCGAAGCTTCCTCTGAGTGCACTGGCTGTGACATCTTCGGAACTGGATGACTGTCTGAGCCAAAACAGACTTGTCCAATCCGAGGTGTTGGAGTCGGTTCCAAAGTTTTCCGAGCCATCTCTGCCCCTTGGAGCCTTAGCATTGGATGGTTCAGCTCCAACTTCTGTCTCTGGGAGATTGCTGTTGGGACAGAGAGAAGCAGCAGTCTAGAAGCCTGCCTTCTTGGATCCATTGTCTTCCTTCTCCCTGGAGCAATCTGCCTTCGAGGTAGTGAAGCAAGTTTTTTCTGCTCCAACAGGACCTATGGATCCAATCCCCTCAGATCTCTCATCTGGTTCCCTGATGTATCTGTGCTTAGAGCCACATCATTCTACCCCATAGAGACCACTCAGCAGGGTTTTATGATCTCTTAGTATACTTCACCATAACATCCACCGAGGAAGTCCCCTGGAAGAGGAAGCACAACAGGAGGCACTTGGACTCCCTTCAAGAGTCAGTTAATGAGGATACTGATTTTGATGGAGAAGGATCCCCACGACCACCTCCAGAAGAGGTGTCATTTGGAGACATTCTTGAGATCCTTAAACAGAGAGGTGGTTGGTCCCCCAGCAACAACTCACTAGAGAAATCAGTATTTCTGGAAGCCTCTGGAGCTGGCCTGTCTACCTCCTCAGTTTTTCAGCCCGCTGATGAGCTTATTGATTTGGTCTCTAAGCGGGAATGGAAGACACCTGATTCAGTTGAGCCAGTCTCTAAAAGGCCAGATCGGATTCTGGCTCCACCTGTCAGGAAGGAATTCTGGAGTAAGGGGGTTCCCATGGATGATATGATTGTGGCAGCAACCACCAAGAAGAAACTTGCTGAGCAAAGTTCTTCTAGTCATCCCCCCTAACAGGGAGTCCAGGGTGATGGACAGATTTGGGAAGCATGTATATGCTTCAGCAACTTTTGCCCTTATGTCACTGAACTATTTGCCACACTTTACCAGACGACAAAGGGACTCGATCAGTGAACTTTCAAAGTCCATTTTGGGGACCACTACTGCTGTGGCTCTGTCATCTGTGGCCTTATCAGTTGGCTACCTTTCAATCTGTTTCAGATTTGTCCATGAGGCTTATTTCACATGCAGGCAAAGGTGCCTCAAGGGCAACGGGTTCAGGCATTTCCATTAGGAAGCATGCCTGGATGCACATATGTGATTTTGTGGAGCCTTTCAAGTCCTCGTTTGTCAGTGCACTGTTTGACAGCAGGTCGTTTTTGGCCCAGAAGTAAAGGATACACTTGGCAGGTGTGAAAAAGATGGAAAGACTCTCTCTGCAGTGGGAGTACATTTTTCGACCCCTCAAAGATCCTTTTTTAGGAATCAACAGGGAGGATGAAAAATGTGGTTCAGGAATTCTCAAGGTCTTTTCCAGGACACATGTGGAGATAATTCCCCTTGGGGCAGGGGGGGCTCAAATGGATGCTGCCACCCAAGCGGCAGAGGAGATACCCAGAACAAAGGGTTCAGAGATTCTTTCTGTGCTAGACCCTATCAATGCTCCTAAAAGGAGGCCCGATTGTCCTCCTCTGGAGATAATCGGGAGTTGACTGTCCCTACATCAGAGAAGCTGGCTACATATAACAACAGATACTTGGGGTGCAGAAGATTATTTCCAGAGATTATATAATTCCTTTTTCCCTTCCACCGCCATTTGTGAACAAATTCCCTGATGTTCCACCCAGTCAGAGGAAAACAGCAGCATTAGAAATACAAAAGCTGCTGGAAAAAGTCATCCAAGAGGCCCCACCAGACCTAATAGAGACCGGAACTTACTCAAGATGCTTTTTGGTGCCAAAGAAAAGAGGGGACTGGAGACCAGTTTTTGGATTTCAGTGACTTAAATAAGTCTGTGCGACACACAAAATTTTGGATGGTTACGGTTCACTCCATTCCCCCCTTTTTGGACAAGAATGACTGGATGTGCTCAGTAGATCTTCAGGATGCATACTATTGCATAAAAATGAACAGACAATCCAGAAGGTATTTACGCTTCCAGATGGGAGCCAGTCGTCATCATTTCAGAGCACTGCCCTTTGGCCTCACCACAGCCCCCAGGATGTTCACCAAGTGCATGGCAGTGGTAACGTCTCACTTGAGACTGCAGGGATTCCAAGTATTTCCATACATAGCTGAGTAGTTTAATACTGCCCCGACCAGGCATCGAATAATAAGAGCACGATGTTACGTACTCCAGACTTGTTCTCTTCTGGGGATATTCATAAATTACAACAAATCTCAGTTACGTCCCAATCAGACATTGCAATTTATAGGGGCAATGTTCAACATGGTATCAATGATGGCTTTTCTTCCTCTAGCAAGAGTACAGACTATCAGATTCCAGGTCAGGAAAATAGTTCACAGTACCAAAACTTCAGCTAGGCTCATTCTTCAAGCCTTGTGATCATTGTCAGTTGCCGTAATTTTAGTTCCCCTAGCAAGATTTCATTTGAGAATTCTTCAATGGATGCTAGTGACACAGTGGTCGATTCTTTATCATAAAATATCGACCCAAATAAGAATCACTCAGGCATACAAGAAATACCTTTGGTTCTACAAGGCCATTCTTTCATTCTCCCTCAACCCAAGGCTATAGTGATCACAGAAGCATCACAGATTGGGTGGGTGGGCACTTCCTGAGGAAAACTGTCCAAGGCACTTGGCCTCCAAAGAGGCTAACACACATCAATGTCCTGGAAATGAGAGCAGTGGCCTTAGCATTGCAGGACTTTCAAGACTCGCTCCTTTTCGGGGCGGTTGTGATTCAGTACATCAACAAACAAGGAGGAACCAGATCTTACTCCTTGTGTTTAGAAGCCCTCAGAATCTGGCAGTGGGTGAGTTCATCCACCCACTTTCTGATAGCAACTCACATTCCGGGGAAGTCCAGTGTGATAGCAGACAAATTGAGCAGCTCCATTCTGCTAAGTCACAAGTGGTCTCTCAACATGAATGTGACAGAAAATGTTTTCTGTCGAAGGGGCCAGCCTTGTTGCAGTCTGTTTGCTTCTCCCCTAAACATGTGCAGCAGCTTCTTTGCCCTGATCCCCTCTCTGGGGGAATCACCAAGGGACAAGTCTACTCCACAGTTGGCCCCGCAGTCTTCTTTATGCTTATTGTCTGACTTCCATGATTTCCAGATTTCTGCAGAAAGTTGCCAAGTTGAAGAGCAGAGTCATACTCATTGCACCTTGGATTCTGGATCTGATTCCCGATCTCCTTTCTCACCTGACAGGCATGATTCATCCATATATCTTAAATGTCAAGCTAACAGCATAATAGACTGTTAGTTGTAAATGTCTTCCTGATTGTCCATATAATTTTAATTTCTCTTATGTGATGAAATTTCTTGTCTCACTTTGAAGCTTTTCTCCCCGGCTGTCCACTAAAAATGGGCCAGTAAGCTCAGTTGGACTAACGCGGTCAACAAATGTAAAATAAATAAATAAGTAATAACATTTCTCCAATTCCTTTAATAGCCAGACAAGCAATGCTGTCTTCTCCTGTCCATCACATACTTTTATCTTTCCATAAGGCTTCTACAAAAAAACTTTACAGAAGTAAATGGAAAAAGTTTGTTTTTCAGGCACAGCAGAAACATATTGATTCCTTGTCAGTTCCTGTACAAAGTGTTTTTGAATTTTTCGCAACAGTCTTTAATGAGGGAGCTATCTCCACAACAGTTAGAGTTCAGTTAGCAGCAATCTCTAATTTTCATATTGGATTTGAGAAGTCTTCCTTGGCTTCATCTAAGCTTTGTAAAGAATTTTTGTGAGGCACCCTCCTCCTGAGACCTCCTTATAAAGATCATGCTCCACCATGGGATTTAAATCTGGTAGTGCAGGCCTTAATTCATTCCTCCTTTGAACCAGCAGCTAAGTGTGATCTTAAATTCCTGACCTAGAAGACTATCTTTTTAGTGGCCATTACCTCTGCTAGAAGAATTTAAGAAATTCAAGCATTGTACTCTAGACCTCCCTACCTGATTTTTCATAAGGATAGAGTAACAATACATACCAATGCTTCTTTCCTTCTGAAGGTGGTGTCTCAGTCCAGTATTAACCAGCCCATTCATTTCCCAGTTTTCTTTCCTAAATTTGCAAACAAAGGTGAATATATGTTACATTTATTGGATGTCTATAGACAGTTACATTTTTATCTATATGTAGAATGAAAGAAATTAGAAAGACAGACCAATTATTTGTGTCCTTTGCAGATTCTAATTTGGGAAAATCAGTTGCAAAGGTAATTTTAGCCAGATAACTAATGGAGTGCATATCACTTATCTACAACAAATTGGGTTTATCCTTACCAAAACATTCTAAAAGTATTCCTGTCTAGGGATTCCATGGATGTCAGCTGCAACTTAGACCAATCCTCATACCTTTATTACTCATTACAAACTAGATCTGGTTTTGAGGGGAAGAGTAGCCTTTGGGTCAACTATGCTCAGGAATATCCTTCCTTAGTCCACCCAGGAATTTAGGTAGCTGGGGACTCTGTCCCACCAGTTGAGGATAGAATAAAAATTGACATCTGATAAAGAAGTTATGTACTTATCATAATGTTCCATCTGTGTTATCCATTTTCATTCTTTCTCAACTCCCAACCCACCAGCCTACAACCTTTTTCACAATTGATTTCTGGGAAAACGAGAGTTTATAAGGGCACAACTCTCCTCTATGTTGAGCTCCAGATATAGCTTCTTCTATTAAGAATGTTATAGTAGCACTTCCTACTTTGTCAGACAGCAAACAAGAGCTGAGGTGTGTTAGGGGTTAGTGCATTATGGGTAGGGAAGAAGCTCAAGAGCTTTTTGGTGGCCACGAGCTAAAGTAACGTCCGAGTTGGATCCGAGGATTGGAGCCAAACCCAACAGTTGAGAACGAATGAAAATGAACAACACAGATGGAACGTTATGGTGAATACATAACTTCTTTATGTCCATCTATTCAGTGTTGCTGTATTCTTTACCTGTGGGTTGTATTCCGCCCTACGACCCAATATCTGGCCAGTATACAAAAGCTTCAAGCTGCTGCCAGTACATGGGACATCACATGTCTGCTTTGACAACATCAGCCATAAAAGGACATTTGCACTTACCATCCTCAGAATTTTCAGCTGCCATTCAAAAGGTTGACTCTTACATTCAGTCTGCAGTCGGATTTTGTTGGTGTGTTGCTACCAGCTCAGATAAGTGCCCCACTGGAGATTTTATTTCTTGTTACTTTTTCTTTTGTTCATGTCATCCAGAAAGGGCAAGTGTAGGTCTGGAAGGCAGATTCCACATAAAGATAGCCACGAGCTCTGTCTTTTCTATTTAGGGCCTAGTCATAACCATCGATCCTGTTTCATCAGGCCTTTGGGCCTAAAACACTGCATAGTCGTCTTTCGGCTCTGAATCTGGAGAATCAGAGGCTCAAATGTCTGGTTAAAGCTGTTACAGAGGGTGCTGGAGGTCCTTCACCGAGCCGACTTTGAATAGGAATGTGAGTAAACTGAAGCGTGAATCCTCTTTCGCTGCACTTTCTGCCTCAGATGTACCCCTTGAGGTCGGTGAAGATCTGGTGGTATGCTCGGAGGTTCTGATCTGCTTCTTCAACAGGTACCTCTGCGGAGCCTGCTAGAGGAATGGATCCCAGCACGTTCGAGGTTTTGCAGACAGGCGATATGGGGGAACTGTGGCTCGTTGGGTTAGAGGACTCTGCTGACGTCCATGCCATTGATGCTGCGATTAGCGATCTGGCTTCATCTGCTGTTAAGCCTGCATCATGTTCCTCTTCTTTGTCCCCTCTTCCAGAAAGACATGTTAAAAGAAGCATTAGACTAAGCACCCTAGCATACCTTCTTCCTCTCCTCAGTCAGATTGGAAAGCTTTTTCTCAGAGACTTGTTAACGCCCTGATGGCCTTGAAACCTACTTCCCCTCTGCCTTTGTTTTCTTCCTCAGTTCAGGCTACTGCATCTCGAGTACCTGATTCTGCTTCTGAGGACTTCTCTTCTGATGATGGTGATTCTTTGGCATATTCCACCCAAATTGCTTAACCTTTGAAATATGCATCTCCTGAAGAGGAATCTAATGGAGGAGATTCCCCTCAGGTGGAAGTTTTCTTTGGACAAACCATCGCTAAGATGAGGGAGTTTAAGTGGGATTGTTCCCAGATTTCTGAAGAACAGAAGAAATGACTTCCTTCAGATGGAGATTCCCTCACCCTCTGCAGTCCCTCCAGCCCTTCCAGGTTTCTTAGGCGCATTTGCTTCTTCTTCTAAAACCCCTGAATCTCAGGCTCCAGCTCCTATGAGGCCTGTCAGGTTTTATAAGGTTCCTGATGATTGTAAGTTTCTATACAAGTGTACCTCTGCAGATCCAGCAGTGATATCCATAGCTTCAGATAAGTCTTCCCAGTTATCCCTTTCTGCCTAGCTTCTTCCGTCTGATAAAGAGAGCAAGATTCTTGAGAGACTGGGTAAAAAGGTATATACTTCTTCCACTTTAGCAATCAGAGCTATTAATTACCAGATGCATATGTCCAGATACTCCTTAGCCTTGCTTTCTCAAGCCTCTCAGGCTTTATCTTCTTTGCCAGATTCTGAGATTAAAACAAGGTCATGTCTCCTCTGGTAGCTTTTTCTTAGGTGACCAGGCATTCCATTAAGTGCAGTTATCATGCTGTTGAGGCGTCATCTAGAGCTGCTGCTTCTGCCTCTGTGCTTAGGGAAGCATTCATGGCTGAGACTTGTATCATTACCTGACAACATTAAGGCCAAGTTACTAGATGCTCCTTTGGATAAGACTGCTCTTTTTGGTTCAGTAGCTGCAGAGCTATTTAAAGCTCTGCAAGAGAAAGGAAAGGAAAGGAACTCCAAGACCTTAAACACCTCTTTGTTTCCCCATTTCCTAAATTTCATAGGAATTTTCTTGTCAAAACATCCTTTGTTAGGAGACCAGCGCATTCAGCTTCTTCTTAGGCTTAGAAGCAGAAGAAGAAGATTTCTAGAAGACTCCCTCAGTCAAAATCATCTTCTGCAGTTCCCTCTTCTCAGCAGTCCTTTCAGCCCAGACCCAGTTCACTGTGACTACTGAGAGTTTCTTCCAAGTAATACTCCTCTTTCTCTTTGCCTTTTTCTTTCTTTCCAGCCTGAACAACGATCACTCAGGAAGCCTGTTTTTGTCCATTATCCAAAAAGATTACTTTGCATCTTGGAAGACTCTTCCTCCTTTCATGGGTATTCTACAGCCTCCCTCCAGTCAGATGTAGCTTTTTCCAGACCTTCTTTCTCAATTGAGGTCTCAGGCCACCATACAGCCTGTTCCTTAGGATCAAAGAGGCAAGGGGTTTTACTCAAGAATGTTTCTGGTTCCAAGAAAAGATGGTTTTTGGAGACCAATTCTAGATCTTTCCCACTTGAACACCTTCCTGGAGGTTCTTTCTTTCTGAATGCTGTCCCTGCCGATGCTTTACCCTCTCATTTCACCTCAGGCCTTCATGGCTTCCCTGGATCTCAAAGATGGCTACTTGCATATCCCCATCCATCCTCTTTACAGAAAATGTTTACGTTTCTCGGTGGGTTCTTTGCACTTTTAATTTTCTGTCTTGCCTTTTGGTTATTCCACTGCCCCAAGGTTGTTCACAAAGTGCCTGGCTCCGGCCATTGCCTTTCTGAGGGTCCAGGGTATTCAGGACCCCACATCTTCTGGCTTGAAAGGTGGATGCCCTTTCTTTCTCATGGCAGGGGATGTTTCTTTATGCATTCTCCCTTCCCTGTTATACAGAAAGTCGTGCTGAAGATTCAGCAGGACAAACCAAAAATCTTGGTGACTTCCTTTTGGCCAAGACAGCATTGGTTCCTCCTTCTGCAGTTAGCCAAGGGCTGCCACCACAAGTTGTCTCACTGTATGGATGTCCTCACACAGGACAAGGGATCCTTACTTCATCCACATCTGTCAGCATTACAACTGACCCTGTGGGTGATCAATGTCTGATCCCTTTCAGGCACCTTTATTCTCAGGACATGCTTGGGGTTTTGCAGGAGGCCAGGAAACCCAATACAAGAAGATCTTATATTTCCAAATGGAGAAGACTTTCTATCTGGTGTCTTAAAAGAAGTCTAGATCCATTTACTGTGGACATTCCAGTTGTGCTTTCCTACCTGTGTGAGCTTCTGAAAAGTGGCGTGTCATATTCTTCTGTGAAAGTCCACTGTTCTCTTTCTGCTTGCCTGCCATTGTCATCTCCATTAGCTTCCAGATTAGAAGTCAAGCTTTTTTTTAAAGGCTTCCTTTATATTAAGCCCCCAAGGAAACCAGATCCCACCCCCTTGCAGCCTTAATTACGTTCTAGAAAAACTGACTCTTCCTCCCTTTGAGCCTGCAGGTTCTGCTTCACTGACGTTTTGCACCTGGAAATCTGTGCTCCTGGTTACCATGACTTCTGCTAGGAGGGTCTCCGAGTTACAGGCTTTGAGGACATCTCTACCCTTTTTGGTTTTCCACAAGGTCAGAGTTTCCATGCAAACTAATCCCTCTTTTATGCCTAAGGTTGTGAATGACTTGTCTCTTAATCAGTCTGTCCAGCTGCCTACCATCTTCCCTTCCCTCAGTCCTACAGTGAACGGATTTTGCATACATTAGATGTACTTGGGCAAGACTAAAGCCATTAGGAAGTCACATCATCTTTTTTATGTCCTTTCATCCCCAGACTATGGGTTTATCTTTTTCTAAACGGCCTGTTTCTTCCTGGATTTCGAAAGCTATTGCCTTTTGTTATGATTTCCATGGTAAGTCTTTGGTTACTTCTTTCAGAGCACATTCAACTAGATCTGCGGCTTTCTCAGGGGCTTTCTTTAAGGGTGTGGATACCAACTCCATTTTGGAGACTGCTAATTGGTCTTCTGTGCACACCTTTACCAAACATTACAAGTTGGACTCTATTTCTAGGTCAAGAACAGGGTTTGCAAGGGCCTAGTCTTCATGGCTTTCTGGAGTCTTCTTTGCAACCTTCTTCTGTTCCTTCCTCCTCCCTATGGCACTCTCCCATAGGTAAAGAATACTGCAACATTGAATAGAAGGACATAGAATAGTCGTGTAAAATCTTACCATAACCACAGATGTCTTTTTCTTCTGTGTTCCAGTATTCTGTCCCTCCCGCCTCCCCCCCCCCTGCATCTTGTTTCTTCCCTGGATGACTTATTGTTTGCCTTAGGACTCCTGTTCCTCATGGTGCATTCTAGTTTTGAGGATGGTACATGCGGATATCCTTTTATGGCTGACATTGTCAAAGCAGACGTGCGATGTCCCACGTACTGGCAGTAGCTTGAAACTTTTGTATACTGGCCGGATGTTGGGTAGTAGGGTGGAATACAACCCATAGGTCAAGAATGCTGCAACATAGAAGAGAAGGACATCTATTGTTATGGTAAGATTTTACACAATCATTCTTTATGCTTAATTTATTGTTTTTTCAGGATTTGAAGGCAAACTCGATCTGAAGTAATGTTGGGGACAGGAGGGGGTTATGGGTAAGATGAAGAACTTGAGCTACAGATCCTGAGTCTGGAAAAAGCATCTAACTTGGATCTGAGACCCATCAAGTGAGGAAGGATTGAAAGAGACAACACAGATGTATCTTTTTGGTAAGCACATAACCTCCATTTATGCTACAGTTCCTTGCAGCAAGGATCTTGTTGGTTGTCTATCTGCTGTTTTGACATCAAGGACAGGTCATGCTGTATCCTATAGCTGTGTTTATCTTGTGCACTGTCAGCATTCAACATTTTTTTCCAGAAGCGTATTTGCTTCAGGGCAGACACCCCCAGTAATGCTTGCAGTGATGCTGTGCATTGACTATATAAATATCCCAGTCTCCTGTTCATTCCCGTTATTTATTTATTTTTATTTATTTATGTATTTTTTTTAGTTCGACTGTTTAGGTATTGATTCTTGCTATTGATTAAAAATGTCTGCATTCATTTACAGTTTGATTTTATTTTTGTAAAAAAGTTTTACCTTTTACTGTCTTAGCATATTAAGTTGCAGCTTTGTGAACCTTTCCATATATTTTTTTGTAACTAAATAGCATCTGCATGCTATTAAAACTTTTTTCCTTGGAGCTTTTCTCCATTGCCTTCTGCTAAAAATGGGCTATGGTTCATTTAGACTATCCCAGTTAACAAATGCAGATGAATAAATGCGTTTCTGAATATTGAATGATAGTCTTGGAACTTGAGACTTTATTAGAAAGATTGGCTGGGGCTTGGACTCCTTACAGATAGGTCGTAGAAACATAGGAAATACAAGGCGGTTGAGTCACAAGACTGTTTACACCTTGTTAATACTAACTTGCAGGAGAAATATGTTCCATATGTGGATTTGGTACTGGGTAATAAATCTATATCTAGTATGTTTTGTTTTTGTGCTAGGGAAGACTTAAGTTTCTAGTTCCAGAATTAGTGGAGCTACTTGACTTAGATTGCCATGCAAGAGCCTATAAAAATTGAGTAAAGGGATAACACTTTAAGCTTTTCTTAGTAGTGAAGGGACTTTAGACCAATAGTCTGTATGGCTTGGAACCTCGATGGCCTTTCCAGTTGCTTAATATGGTATATCCTTAAGGTGGGGGGTGTCTACTCTATAACTGGTGTAATTAGAGATGCACAAAGAAGGATGATAACTTATTTTCATCTGGATAATATGCTTTTAGCTATTAGTTGTGCAAAATTGAAAGATGTTCTGACCACTGCTTCTACATGGTGATCATAGTTGATGGAATCGTCAACCTGTATTAATATCCATGTTGTTTGTGGCCTTTTGAGCCTCCCATTTATGGAAATCATCCTGTATTGGTAGAATCTGCATCCTTTTCTGGACCACTGTTTCCTTAGAATATTTGAAGCTAGGAAGAGGCATATCCCTGGATCAACCCTGAGTGGAGTATGCATCCTGGGGGTTCAATAATGCCTTTCCATCTCCTGATCATTTTAGCACCCTTTTGTCTAGCCTGAGCATAGTGAGCATCTCTTAAATCAACATTTCACATATCTAGCTAAAATACTCAGCTGTGGTAGAGGAGTAGGAATCACAAGATGAGGCCAGGCTACTGCCTGCTAGCCAGGCATGAGAGCTAAGGCACCAGTTTGATTCCTAGTGGAAGCTACAGTTGCATGTGTGGGATTTCACAATTAAGGGCTTTTTTGTGATGTCAACAGGCTAGGCATAGGTTTCATCCCTTCACTTTGGCACACAGTCCCCAGTTATCTGTCCCTCCCATTGTGTATGTAGTCATATGAGCTCAAGCAAGATGCTACATCTGAAATATTAAGAATACACTGGGCTCCCTCCTCTGCAGTTTCCAAGGGGGGACTCAGTCTCCTGGTTGCCTGCATGGAGTGGAGGGAGGGGATCAAGTGAGGAAAGCCTTCATTTTTTTTGACACAGATAGTGCTTTGATGTGCCAGAAGTTTTTCTGTCCTGGAGGGATTATGTCTTCAGAGGGACCTTGTGATTTATATGGGGATGTTCTTCGTGTTTCACTGTTGCAGTCCATTACATTTGGGTAATCCTGCTGGCAGGTTGCCCTCAGTCGGCCTGAAATCCAAAGTCTTGGGTCCTGCGTCAGCTGCTGTCGCCCCTTCCCTGACGTCAGGTAGTCAGGGGTATAAAAGAAGCAGCCGATGCCATTTTCTTCAGTCTTTCTTGCCGCGCGGTGCCCGAAGCAGAAGCAGTTTGCAAGTGCCGATCGGCTGACTCCTGAGATTTTCGTGTTCGAGTTTCAGACCCGAAGTCTTCAATAATGCTAAGTACCCTGTTAGGGAAACTTTTTTCATGCTCCAGACCGATGTGAGAAAAAGTTAATAATTCTATTTCTTGTGGAAAGCAAATACCTCATAAGGACTTCCATTCTTACTGTATTCCTTGCATAGGCCCTGATCACAATGTTTCTGGTTGTCGGTTTTGTGCTAGATTTAACCAACGCACTATTAAGCGTCGGTATGACTTTGCTTTAAACTATTTTGGACGCCGGTTTAATTATCCAGAAATGTCGTCGGATAGCCATCCGACTACTGAAGTTCACAAAAAACGCAAAGAAAACGAGAGAGATAAACAACTGAGGTCCAAAACCGATGACAAAGCTTCTCCTAAGCCAGTCGCTGGTTCTCAGTGAGGCGCTTTCGCAGCTCCTGACGCCTGCTACTTCAGAGTCGCAGGCCGCTACCAACTCCCATGTGGAGTCGGCTATGCCGCTGGAAACTCAAGGTATTGGAGCCTCAGACACTATTCCCTCAGGTGGGTCCGGAGCCGCTGAGCAGCACCGGCTTCTGAGGGTGTATTCAGACCTAAACATCTTTGCATTAAACCGACTTCAGCTTCAAAGGCAAAGCCTAAAGCACCTTCTATAGCAAAGAAACAAGCTCAAGAGCCATGTGGACAGGCCTCTATGCCCAAAAAACAGATGCTCAAAATGGCCGAAGACTTGATTACCTTGATCAGGGGTTCCCATCCCCCTCCTGATAAGAGGCCTAGGCAAGAGGCTGACTATGAATCTTCAGATCAGGTTTCTATATCTTTTGATTCCTCTTCTGATCAGGAATATTCTCTTCCCCCTATGAGGATTCTGATGCTGAAGAATCTATACCTTCAGCTTCTCCTCCAGAGGACTATTCTTTTGGGGAAACCTTGCATACCATGAGGGAGCATTTCCACTGGGAGAACCAAGATTTTTCAGAATCTAAAAAGAGGCTCAGGCATTTCCTTTTACTACCTCAACACAGGCCTCTAGCCATTCCACCTGTGTTAGACATTGTAGATGTGTTTTCGGAGTCTAGTCTGACCCCTGACTCCTTACCTCCAACTCCTGTTAAGCCTGACAGATATTACAGGGTTCCTGACTCTCATAAATTGCTTTTTAAAAACCCTGCTGCAGACCCAGAAACTATTTCACAGGGTCCCAAAGGAGTTAAGGCTTCCGCTGCAAAAAACCCTACCCCCTCTGACAGGGATTCCAGGGCACTGGATAGATGGGGAAAAAAGGTTTACACATCTGCTACCTTGGCTATAAGGGCCTTACACTGTCAGTTTCATATGCTCAAATATCAGCAACATGTCATGGCATTGCTTAAACAGAAAATGTTGTTAAACTCTGAATGTGCAGAAAACCAGGAAATGCAGGATTTATTGCATGCAGCTGAACAAGTTGGAAAGCATACTTTGCAATGTGGTTTTGATTCTTTGGAGGCCTCCTGCAGGGAAGCACTTGCGGGTTCTGTAATTAGCAGGCATGCTTGGCTAAAGGAACAAAATCTGCCTGATCATGTCAAAGTTAAATTATTAGATGCACTTTTAGCATTATACTTTGTTTGGTGTTAAGGCAGAAGAGGTGTGAAAGAAAATGGAGGACAAAGCTAAATCTATGCAAACTGTCAAAGATTTTTTACAAGTACAGCCACCTAGGTTTAGTAGACACTGGCCTATAAAGAATTGGTCCTTTCCTGTGTCAGACCTCAAAGGGGCAGATCCAGATGCCCTAAAGGCAGATCCCAGGCGCAAGGTTCATACAGGTCAAAGCAATGGGGCGCTTCTACCTCCAAAGTTGGAGAAGACAAATCACAACCATACAGGAAACAGTCCCAATGACTTCCCCCTGCCTGCACCAAGCACTTATCTCCTGGCAGCACCCTTAGGGGGAAAATTAGCACTTTTTTCTCAAAATTGGCACATTATAACCCAGGATAATTGGGTTCTAAATATAGCGTCACAAGGCTACAAGTTCCATTTCCATACCCTGCCAAAGGCAAACGGCTGGCCAGATCTGCCAAAAAATCAATAGGCAGAGGCGCAGAAATAAGTCTCATCCCTCATGGACATGGGGGCCATTCAACAAGCACCAGAGCAAGAGCAGGGACAAGGATTTTACTCAAGACTGTTCTTAGTACACAGGAAGGACAAGGCCTGGAGACCAATACTGGACCTATCTATTCTGAACGCATTCCTGGATATACCAAAATTCAAAATGTTGACTTTGCAGCAGCTTCTGCCCATGCTGGGCAAGAATGCTTGGCTTGCGACTTTAGACCTAAGAGGCATACCTGCATGTCCCAATCAGACAATCATGCAGAAGATACCTCAGATTCAAGGCTGGCTCAATGCATTTCCAATTCTCTGCACTGCCTTTGGCTTATCTACTGCACCCAGGGTCTTTACAAAGTGCCTGGCACCAGTAATTGCTTTCTGCAGACAAAGAGGAATACAATTATATCTTACTTGGACGACTGTCTAATTCAAGCAGAGAACAAGGACATTCTTCTACAGCATGTGTCATTTGTGAAAAGACTTCTAACATGCCTAGGGTACACAGTCAACGAAAAGAAATCAAAACTAGTACCCTCTCAAGAGATAATATTCCTGGGTGCAAGCTTAAATACAACTGCCCAGATGGCTTATCTCACGCCAGGCAAACAAAGGAAACTGACTACCTGTTTCAAAATGTTGGCAAAAAAGGCCCAGTTATCTGCAAGAAAAATTCTGCAGGCTTTTTGCTTCATGGCATCCTGCATCCTACTAATTCCATATGCAAGACTGCATATGAGGAAACTTCAATGGTACCTAAAAAGTGTTTGGACTCAACATTGCCACAGCCTGGAAACAATGTTTACTCTCATTCCCTGCCTGCAACAGGAGTTTCGATGGTGGGCGAAGGCTTGTCACCAGAACAAGGGACAGCCATTCACATTACCCTCAGCCAGGCAGACACTAACAACGGATGCATCAGATTATGCCTGGGGGGCCCACATGGCAGGAAGATGCATTCAGGGCACATGGTCCTCAAACCAAATGCATCTACATATCAATCAAAAAGAGATGCTAGCTGTTCTAAATCCCCTGACAGCCTTCAAGGACCTCCTTCATCCGGGACAACTACTGATAAAGACAGACAACACCACGGTCATGTGGTATATAAACAAGCAGGGGGGCACACATTCTTACCCCCTTTGCAGACTAACCATGACTTTCTGGGGCACAGCATTGACTTACCAAGTACATCTGCAGGCACAATTCTTGCCAGGAAAGGAAAGCACTCTGGCAGATGAACTAAGCAGAAACCTCATGGATCCCCACGAGTGGCAGCTGGATCCACAAGTCTTCAGCATGATAGCAAGGAAATGGGGACGCCCTGACATGGATCTATTTGCCTCCCTTCACAACTACCAATTAAAAAGATTCTGCACAAGGACTTGTCACAGACTAGCATTGAAAGTGGATGCCCTATCTTTCATCTGGAAAAACCTATCAGTATATGCCTTTCCTCCACTGCCTCTCCTCCCCAAGGTACTCCTAAAGGTCAGACAGGAGAAGCCAAAGATGATACTGATTTCCCCAGACTGGCCCCGCCAGTACTGGTATCCAATCCTATGGAACTTGTCTCAATGCCCAGCTTGGACCTTACCTCAAATACCTCATCTACTGTCCTAGCAAAATGATCAGATCCTGCACAGCCAACTCAGTACTTTAAACATGGCAGCATGGCGGATAATGTAGTCATACAAAACGCACCTCTCAGTAAAGCTGTGATGGATGTCATTTTGGAAACCAGAAGGCCTAGTACTAGAAAATCTTATGCTGGGAAATGGAAGAGATTCTGTGCTTGGAACCACGTAAAAGGAACTGATACAGCTGTACCAAATATTCCTCAGATTTTGGAATACTTAACTGAGATGCTGGACAAAGGCCTATCTTTTTCATCAGTTAAAATTCATGCCTCTGCCATTTCGGCTCATTACAATACAAAGCCACCAATTTTTTCTCATCCTTCATTAAAGCAGTACCTCAGAGGAGCCAAAAATTTAAGGCCTCCAAGATCATCACCAATACCTGCATGGGACCTCAACTATGTCTTGGAAAAACTCACCCTGCCTCCTTTTGAGTCAGCTGCTACTGCTGATATAAAGTTTTTATCTTGGAAAACAGCTCTGCTCCTAGCAATAACTTCTGCAAGACGAGTTTCAGAGCTACAGGCACTCATGGCTGTGGAACCTTGTATAATTTTTTTATCCAGACAGGGTCTCACTGAGGACAAACCCAACATTTATGCCTAAGGTGGTGTCCAGTGTGGCTCTTAACCAAACTATTCATCTGCCAACTTTTTATCCAAATCCACAGAACAAGGGGGAGAGAATTCTGCATTCTTTGGACGTACACAGCTTAGATTCTACTTGGACAGAACCAAAGATGTTCTTCATCTCACATTGCTGCAGTCATAACCTGTGGGTAGTCCATTGTCCTCGGTCGGCCCGAATACCAAAGTGTTAGGCTGGCGTCGGTCATGGTCGCTCAGATCTGACGTCAGTACGCCATGGTATTAAAGCGCATGACCGACGTCATATCCTCAGTCTTTCTTGCTGCATGGTCCGAAGCAGAAGCAGTGTTTGCAAGTGCCGTTCGGCGTTCTGAAATTTTCGTATTCTGAGTTTCAGACCGAAAACCAAGTTGGGCTAAGTACCCGCTAGAATATTTTTGTTTTTTCTTGCCTCAGTTAATTCCGGATGTCAGAAAAAGTGAATAATTGTATTTCTTGTGGGAAGCAGATACCGCATAGGGATTACCACTCTCTCTGTATTCCTTGTTTGGGGCCTGAGCACGACGTAGTCGGGTGTCGCTTTTGTGCTAGATGTAATAAGCGCACCATTAAACGTAGGTTAGATTGCGCTAGGCTTGCGCTAAGCGGTGTAATTACAATATGCCGTCGGATCCTCCGACGCCCGCTACCGCTAAGACTCGCAAGGAAAAATCGTTAAAGTCCAAGCAGGATGAGTCGTCCGTTCCGGACGCCGGTTCTTTAGAAACTACGGTGGAATCTGTGGATCCAGCCGAGGTTTCAGCTGAGTCTCCGGGGGAGCTGTTAATTTTGCAAGATGTGGCCTCTCAGGAGTCTGGTCAGGCTGAGGGGGCCTCTCAGGTTGCTGTACTCCCTTCTTTACATAAGGTGGTTAGGCCTTCCTCTTCTGTCTCTAAGGTACCCTCCAAGGTCAGGCCTGGTTTGTCTTCCTCTGGTGTCAGTCCTAGTTCTGCAGGTTCTGTACCTAAAAGACACATGCTAAAAATGGCAGAAGATTTGATTTCCTTAATCAGGGGTTCTATGCCCCCTCCAGATAAGAGGCCTAGGGTGGAGCCAGAGGTGGAAGGTTTGGAACATTTTTCAGATTACTCAGAGTCTTCGGCTGAAGACATTCAGGATTTTCCTCCTTATTCTGATTCAGACGCAGAGGATTCCAGTCCTTCTGCTTCTCCTCCAGAGGATTTTTCTTTTTCAGAAACCCAGCATTCTATGAGGGAGCATTTTAAATGGGAAGGTCAGGATTTCTCAGATTCCCGAAAGAGGCTTAGGGAATTTTTGTTTTTACCACAACATCGGCCCTTAGCTATACCTCCTGTTTTGGATGTTGTTCAGGATGTTTTCTCTGAGGCTTCCCTTAATCCAGACTCTTTGCCTCCTGCGCCAGTTAAACCAGATAGGTATTACAGAGTGCCTGAGGCTCATAAATATCTGTATAAGAGCCCAAGGGCTGACCCAGAAACTATTAGCCAGGGACCTAAGGGTGTCAGGGCTTCTGTTGTAAAGAATCCAGTTCCTATGGATAAAGATTCTAGAGCTTTGGATAGGTGGGGTAAAAAAGTGTATACTTCTTCCACTCTAGCAATGAGGGCTTTGAATTGCCAGTTTCATATGTTGAAGTACCAGAATTTTCTCCTTACTGAGTTAAAATCTAAGGTAGATGCTTTGGCAGAGGGCATAGAGTGTAAGGAATTACAGGATTTGGTTCATGCCTCTGATCAGGTGGGTAAGCATTCTTTGCAGTGTGGTTTCGATGCTTTACAGGCTTCTTCCAGGGTGGCTGCCACTGGATCAGTTATTCATAGGCACGCCTGGCTTAAGGATCAGAACTTGTCAGAGCATGTTAAAGCTCGAATTTTGGATGCTCCTCTGCAGTCTGAAGTTTTGTTTGGTTCTCCTGTGGAGTCAGTCTTAAAGAAAATGGAAGACAAAGCTAAGTCTATGCAGACTGTTAAGGATTTTTTGCAGGTGCAGCCCCCTACGTTTAGCAGAAATTGGCCTACTAAGGGATGGGCTTACCCTTCTTCTGATTTACAGTCTAGGGGCAGATCTAGACGTGGTAGGGGCAGAGCTCAGGGTTCTTTCAGGCCTAGAACGTGGAGTTCCCCTGCACAATCTACAGGTGAGGGCAGGGGCCAGTCCTTCGTAAACAGACCCAATGACCTGCATCTTCAGCTGCCAGATCCTTCCTGTCTGGCAGCTCCTCTGGGAGGAAAGTTGGCACTCTTCAGGCAAAACTGGCTTTTAGTCACCCAGGACAAATGGGTGTTGGACATTATAGACCGAGGCTACAAGTTTTATTTCCACACATTGCCTCCTTTCAAAGGCGTGCCAGACGTTCCTCCTCAGCAAAGGGTGGAGGCTCACAAACAGATTTCTTTACTTCTTCAAATGGGGGCTATACAGCAGGTCCCTCTGTCAGAAGTGGGCCTAGGATTTTATTCCCGCCTGTTTCTTGTACCAAAGAAAGGAAACACTTGGAGGCCAATTTTGGATTTATCTATCCTCAACACATACCTGGACGTTCCAAAATTCAAAATGTTGACTTTGCAACAACTTCTGCCCCTGTTGGGCAAAGATCACTGGATGGTAACTCTGGATCTCAAAGAGGCTTATCTTCATATTCCTATCAGGCCCAGTTGCAGGAGATTCCTGCGTTTTCGGGCTGGGACTTTACATTATCAGTTCTCTGCATTGCCCTTTGGCTTATCTACTGCCCAGGGTGTTCACAAAGGTTCTGGCTCCGGTGATAGCCTTCTTAAGGTTAAGAGGAATACAAATTTATCCTTATTTGGACGACTGCCTGATTCTTGCTCAAGACAAAAACAAGCTACTTCACCATCTTCAGTATGTTATGGCAGTGTTAAGGTGCCTAGGGTATTCTGTGAACGAAACAAAGTCCAGTCTAGTACCCTCTCAGGAAATGTGCTTTCTGGGTGTGAGACTGAATACAGCCTCCCAGATGGCTTTTTTGACCCCGGACAAGCAAAGAAATCTTACACTTTACTTCCAACAATTGTCTCTACGGTCCAGGCTGACTGCAAGGACAGTCCTTCAAGCCTTGGGGTTCATGGCATCTTGTATTCTGGTGCTTCCCAATGCCAAACTGCATATGAGGAAGCTACAATGGTATCTCAAAAGTGTATGGACTAACACTGCCACGATCTGGACACTGTCATTCAGATAGTACCTTGCATTCAAAAGGAATTTTTGTGGTGGGCTCAGGAATGTCACCTAAACAAGGGACTCTCTGTGACCCGACCAGAGGCGAGTCAGATCTTAACGACAGATGCCTCAGACAAGGCTTGGGGAGCACACCTCAATGGAAAATGGGTTCAAGACACGTGGCCTGCCAGACTTCAACATTTACATATCAACTTGAAGGAGATGTTAGCAGTCCAATTTGCATTGATGGCTTTCAAGGATCTACTTCACCCAGGACAAGTGTTGATTCAAACAGACAACACAACTGTCATGTGATACATCAACAAGCAAGGGGGAACCCATTCGTACCCTCTTTGCAGGCAAGCTATGATTTTGTGGGAGACTGCTCTCAGTTTGCACCTCACTCTTCAGGCAAGGTTTCTGCCAGGAGCACAGAACTCCTTAGCAGATGTTTTGAGCAGACAGATGGTGGATCCCCACGAGTGGAAGTTGGATCCTCATATATTTCGACAGTTGACAGTGATATGGGGGACTCCAGACATAGATCTGTTCGCTTCTCCACTAAATTTCCAGTTGCCAAAGTTTTGCACAAAGATGTTTCATCCAAAAGCTTGGAAAGTGGATGCTCTATCATTCAGTTGGAACAATCTTCACGTCTATGCCTTTCCTCCTCTGCCTCTCCTTCCCAAGGTGCTCTTGAAGGTCAGACAGGACAAGCCCTCCATGATTCTAATAGCTCCAGATTGGCCACGGCAGCACTGGTACCCTCTGCTGAAAAGTTTAGTACGGGAGCCTCCTTGGCCTTTACCATCAGTTCCACACCTTTTGTCTCAGGCAGGCAATCATTTCCTCAATGTCAGGATACAGTCCCTGCATCTAACAGCCTGGCATATTCTGTTCTAGACCCTGGAGGGTCGCAGCTTCCTCAACAAGTTTTGAATGTCATTTTGGAGGCCAGAAGGCCTAGTACAAGGAAAGTTTATGCTGATAAATGGATGAGATTTTTTATTTGGAGCAAAGCAAAGAGCTTTGATGTTTCCAGGCCTAATTTGAGTGTTTCACTTCAATATCTTACAGAATTATTGGACAAGGGTTTGTCTTTCTCCTCTGTAAAAGTTCATGCTGCAGCCATTTCTGCTCACTATGACTGTGACCCACCATTATTCTCTCATCCTTTGTTTTAAGCAATTCCTTAGAGGGGCAAAGAACATAAGACCCAGCGAGAGCTCCTACTCCTTCCTGGGATCTCAATTTTGTGTTGGAAAAACTTACTTTACCTCCTTTTGAACCTGCAGCTACATCTGAGTTGAAGTTTTTGTCTTGGAAGACTGCTTTTTTGTTGGCCATTACGTCTGCTAGAAGGGTATCTGAATTACAGGCTGTAATGGCAGTTGAACCCTTCCTGATTTTTCATAAGGATAGGGTATCTCTGCGTACTAACCCTACTTTTATGCCTAAAGTGGTTTCAAATGTGGCCTTGAACCAATCTATTCATTTGCCTACTTTTTATGCTGATCCCCAAAATAAAGGGGAGAAAATTTTGCACACTTTGGATATTCACAGGCAGTTGCGTTATTATTTGAGCAGGACTAAAGGGTTCAGACAGTCTCAACAGTTATTTGTTTCTTTTGCTTTGGGCTCTCAGGGGAAACCTGTTTCAAAACAAACTATTTCTAAGTGGATTGGCCATTGTATTGCTTTTTGTTATTCTCATCATGGTAAGGAGATTCCGGCTGGAATCAGACCTCATTCCACTAGGGCTACTGCCACTTCTACTGCTTTTTAAGGGGTGACGCCGGGTCGCTTCATCACCATGGCAGGCGCACTGACGCCAGATCTGGCGACCATGACATGACCGCCAGCCTAACACTTTGGTATTAGGGCGACCCGAGGACAGCGGACTACCCACAGGTTATGAAACATCTACATTTATGGTAGGTACAAAACTGTACTTTTTCAGGAAGACAGAGCAATTACTAGTGGCATATGCTGCAGGATCACAAGGAAAGGCCATCTCAAAGCAGACTATTTCAAAGTGGATAGGCCACTGCATTCATTTCTGCTAGTTACAACATGGCAAGCCAATGCCTAAGGACATTAGGCCACATTCCACCAGAGCTGCAGCCGCTTCAGCAACCTTTCTCAGGGGAGTGCCAACCAAGGACTACATAAAAATACAGATGACCCCCCAGGAAGACCGATAGTGTCAGCGAGGAAGTATTTTCTACATAATTTAGGGAAAATATTGCATAAAGTGTTATTAAAAGAAGTTATTAAACTCCCTTCATATATAAGGGACTCATTTGATTTTTTAGATAAAATCAAAGAAGTAGTTTGGAGTGAAAATATGTATTGGCTGACGATGGATGTGAGTAGTCTCTACACAAATATTAAAAATGAATTTGGTATTGAGGCATTATTGAAATTAATGGGAGATTCTCCTTTAACACAGTATGTTATTGAACTAGTACAGTTTTGTTTGGAGAACAATTACTTTACTTACAATGATACTATCTATCATCAAATTCAAGGAACAGCCATGGGTGCACCATTTGCACCCATGTATGCGAATATGTTTATGGGTATGGTAGAAAAAGAATGCATTTATACACATACTTTTGTGAAGCGACATGTCATATATTATTTTAGATTTATAGATGACTTGATTTTCTTATGTAAAGGTGGCAAAATAGAAAGTAACAGCTTTGTTCAAGATATTCAAAATAATAGATT
This sequence comes from Protopterus annectens, assembly GCF_019279795.1. Classification (NCBI taxonomy): domain Eukaryota; kingdom Metazoa; phylum Chordata; order Ceratodontiformes; family Protopteridae; genus Protopterus; species Protopterus annectens. Next base: position 839,784,239 of record NC_056743.1, read on the forward strand.
TAATATAAAATTTGATGGGATACAAAATGGTAATACTGTTTCTTTTTTAGACGTTAACTTAAAAGGTGTAGTGGGTGAATGTGTAGCTACAGGTATACATAGAAAGTTTGATAGTATTAATCAATTTTTGATGGGAAATATTTGCCATCCCAAACATGTTATGGAAGCTATACCATATAGTGAACTATTGAGAATTTCTCGAATATGTAATAATGAGGAAGAATTTCTCGATGAGATAAATAAGACATGTGAAATGTTTAAAAATAGGAACTATGATAGTCAGTTGATTAATAGGAGTAAAAACAAAGTACTGAATAAAAGATATCATAGGTGTTTCAAAGGTTATAATAGACATAAATTTGAGCCAGACAAGAATGGTGACAATAGTATTTATATGGTATCTGTATATAATACATGTAGTGAAGATATAAAAAATGCATTTCACATTTTTGGAAATATTCTGAACTTTGAAGAATTAAAGATATGACAACTAAAATGTTAACATTTAGTTATAGGAGAGGTAGAAATGTTAAAGATATAGTGGTACATACAAAGTTTGAGTTACCTAGACAGAAATTGGTTAGATCTGTTCAAAGCATAGGCACAAAAGAATGTGGGAAATGTAAAATTTGTATGTATGTGGAAAATTATTTTCCTTATATTAATGGAATTAGTTATATACCAAAGAAACATTTCAGCTGTACCACAGAAAAGGTGATTTATATTATTAGATGTGGATGTGAAAAATATTATGTGGGTCAAACAAAAAGGATGTTAAAAATCAGGATTATGGAGCATTTGAGAGATATAAAAAATAAGAAAGTAGAAAGTCCATTAGCACATTTTATTGAACATCATAACTCTGTAACAGCTTCAGGGTATCTATTTTAGAACAAATTATGATACAAGAAGTAAGTGAAGATAGAATCAGATATGAACTCTTGAAAAAAGAATTAATTTTTATTTTGAAATATCAGACCTTGATTCCTAAGGGTCTGAATACTGAATGCTGCTGGAAGAGTGTGATTTGAATATATAATTGTTTTTACATTGTTAGTATCCAATTGTTTAGTTTTAATTGAATAATTAATTAATGAAGGTGTATATAAAAGGTACTTGTTTTTTACTGTGAGATACTCCTTGAAGGCTTTTTGAAGCCGAGGCGCTAGAGAGAGAGAAGCAAGTGGAATAAACGTTTGGATATACTGGCAGTTGTTTTCTTTCCTATTGGATACAATTTTTTATTTTTGTACTTGTGTTGTTTTTTATCAAAGACATTTTAGAGGCTGCTACTTGGAGTTCAGTGCACACCTTTACAAAGCACTATCGTCTGCCACTCTACTCTAAATCCAGGGCAGGCTTTGCCACTGCAGTTCTGCAGGGCTTCATAGCCGCTCCTAATGCTGTTTAGCTCCAGCCTCCCAACCATAGCTTTGGGACTCTACCCAAATGTAATGACTGCAACAGTGAAACATGAAGAACATAGTACAGTTGTGTACACTTGCCATAAATGTAGATGTTAGAGTGTATTCACTGTTGTAGTCCAGGTTATCCACCCGCCATCCCCCTTTTTTCTGCAGGAACTTTTCTTTCCTTCACGCTTTTAGGGGGCACCTGACATCTGGGGCAAGAAAAACTGAAGAAAATGGCGTCAGCTGCTTCTTTATTACCCCTGACGTCCTGACATCAGTGAAGGGGCGACAGCAGCCGATGCAGGACCCAAGACTTTGGAATTCAGGCCGACTGAGGGCAACCTGCCAGCAGAATTAACCAAATGTAATGACTGCAACAGTGAATACACTCAAACATCTACATTTATGGTAAGTGTACACAACTGTACTTTGCCTGGCTCTTTTCCTTTGTCATCCTCTAGTTTCCTAATCCAGCTTACTGTACATCCTGCACCTGGTACTAGTCTTTGATGTCATGTTTGAAGTATGAAGATCCTCTCACATGACTGATGCAGCCTTCAGGAAGGTGACGCTTGCTGTGTACCTTCAGTGGATTGGAGTGAAGCTTTTGTCTTGTCATCCCAATACTGGCTTCCATGTCATCCCAGCTGACCTTCTTTGGCCCCTCCTTCTACCTTGCAAGACATTGTAACATGAGAAGGGGTATGTTTTTCTGTGTTGGGATTTAGAGTTGTCAACTCAGCATCTTGATTCTTCAGGTTCTGGTCACATTCCCTCATGTTGTATTTGAGAACTATGTTAAGTCCTTTCCCTTGGTCTGGAATCCAGCAGAGGCCATGCTCTGATCTTGATGAATGCTGCATTTGTGACATCAACCTTAAATACACTCTGTTCTTGACCCCTTGATTCATAGCTGTTTGCTTGTGGTAAAAGCATTACTGGGAACATTCTCACCCCTCCCCTTGGGAAAGGACCTAGACAATTTCTTATTGGATGCACTCTTCAACAGAGATGGGCTTTTGAGGCCAGGGTTTTAGTCCTTACTTCAAACATTCATGGGCACTTGACATCGGAGGGTCTGTCCCCTGAATTCTGAATTGTTTAATTTCCAGGAGATGGAAGAGGTCCTGTAGGCATCATAAAACCAGAATCACAAGCCCTGTGGCTGTTGCAGCTTCCAGGTTTACCTTACACAAGTTCATCTCCCAGCTTGAATGGGGGGGGGGGGTGTCTGTAGTTGCCTCTGCTCTATGGGAGAGAGCAGTCATGTTTTTATGTATTACTGGATGCTCCACACCCTGTCCCTGGCTGTGCTGTAGTCTGCCTGTGTGGCCTTGACCATGGCAGCCTTAGTCATTGTAGCTCTTTTGGTCTTTGATGCTCTATTGCTGTGTAATGATCTCTTTCAGCAGTCACAAGATCAGGCATTCTGTCTAGGTGTTCCTCAGTATAGTGCTGTCTTTGAGCTGGTCCTGACATGGTTCAGCACTACCTTGGTGGTGTTTTTTTTTTTTTTTTTTGACTACTCAAAGCTATCCATCAGCTGTTTCCGTTCCTATCCTTGTCCTCTGGGTCTACTGAACCCACCTTAGCCTCCTTCTGCATAATCCTGACCCATGTCCAGGGTTGGTGAAAAAGGAAGAAGATGCTAGGGCAGCATATCTCTGCTACTGGAGAGTTTTTTTCTACTGTTCTATCCATCCCTGCACTTGTCCAGTAACCTTGAGGTAGGTATGCAGTGTGGGTATCAGCATTAAATCAGCCCTCAGTGCAGCAGTGGTTGAAGTCAACAGGATGCTTTGCCTACCCTCAGACAGTACCTTGTGGTTGCTTCCTTGGGCTCCACCAGGGAAAACAAATTGCAACAGTGTGCCCCAAGTGCACTCACCTAACCCCCTTAAGGATGGATACATCCATCATCTTCTGCCAGCACCTCAGTTGCCTGAGCAGCTAATTGAATGCCGATTGCCTGGGATGTAGTCAGAGCTTTATCCCTTAAAACCATTGGGGCTGGCTTATCTCCGGTAGTTCTGCCACTTTGAATTTCATCCAGCCACATGATCCATTAAGGAAGGTATTTGATGTTAAGTATAAAGAAATGTTCCTAGTGCATTGATTAGTCTACTTTTAATTTCTCCAAATCTTTTGGGTTTCTAATACCATGACGGGAATGGACCCCATTCCTAAGTTAAAGTACGATTAAAGTTCATGAAATTAGTATTGTTTCAGTCTTTGATGTCAGCCAAAAGTGCTCTTTGCAGCACCCATAATATGCCCAGTAATGACTTCTGCAATTTGTATGGAGTTACATGGATTGGTAACATATCTAAATACAATTGTAGATTCTTTTTTTTATAAGACCAGTTCTCCTACTACTATTGGAACTGTCTAGGTATCTTTCTTCCACATTGCTGTCGTTTTTGCCTGCAAATCCTGATATTTTATAACTTTGTGTCTGTCTGTACTCAAGACACTGTAGTCACTGGGAGTGGTGATTTCAATGATCAATGCTACTTTTGTCTTCTTTTCTTGGACCATTATATCCGGTTTTCTAGCATCTGTCTTTTGAACTGTTGGTAATGGATAATCCCATGTGATGTAGACATCTTTGTCTATGATGCTTTGTGGCTCATGTTTCCAGTGTTTTTCAGCCACTTCAGTACCATAATGTTTGCACAATCAGCTGTGCAACAGTCTTGCCACATTATTATGCCTTTCAGTATACAATATTTCTGCCATTAGTATGTTGCAACCAGCAACAGGGTGTGCGACTGTTTCCAGTGTGGTTTTACAAAACCTACATTTGTCTGTTTCTCCTACATGTTCAATGGACTTTGTAAACTGGGCTGCTAATATTAACCTTTCATCTCTTGGTTTAAAGTTTTATATACTTGCAACTATATTTTTGCTTTTTCCACATTTCTTGCCATCTCATCTGGTCCTTCAACTTATATTCTTTATTTTGTTTTTTGGCACATTCGGTTGCTATCTGATTTTTGACTACTTCTGGTTTGATTTCCATTCCTACTTGACGCTGATATGCTTATGCTAAATTAAGCAGAGAAGTCATCTTAGATTTACTCTCCTCATGTTTCAAAACTTTCACTACATTTGGGTCTTGTGAAGTCAGCAGATATGTGTGGAGTCCCACCACTGCAGATCAATACATACAGTCAATTTCAAGGGGCCCATCTCTCCTTCGGAACGGGGACACAGGACCCGGACTGAAACACAAAAGGCGGGGGTGTATCCATATTCATCAAGGATGCTCGCACCTCCAGGTTAGTGGCGCAGCACGATGCATCAGAGGGCATCCAAGTGCAACTAACAACGGGCAAAACTGCAATCCAAATTGTAGCTTGCTACAGATCACCCACCATGACCCAGGACCCCCATTCCACATTTCTGGAGACACTGGGAAATATGAAGGTCCTACCAAACACCCTAATACTGGGTGATTTCAATTACCCAAACATTAACTGGGAGAAATACTCAAGTACTAACTGCCTTGCCCAACGCTTCCTAGAATTTATAAACTGGAATGCCTTGGATCAACTGGTTAGCACCCCCACCAGAGGGAGCAACATATTGGACCTGGTCTTCACCAACTTGGGCGACCAGTCTTCCACACCTCTTGTCAACCCCTTGCTGGTTAGATCTGACCATAGATTAATCACTCTGGATATTCACATTCCGCCCCCAACCCCAATTAAGGAAACCACGGTGAAAAACTTTTCAAAAGCAAACTTCATGTTGCTTAAGACCGAGGTGGAAAGGTTCACAGCCCCCACACCAATGGACAGTGCTGTCCGAGCTGCTGAAACCTATATCACTCTTCCAAGAAAAGTCAACCAGTCTGGTGGACCCCTGCCATAAACGGGCTCTACAGTAGAAGGAGGAAACTAGTACAGATAAGAGCAAAATCCCTAGAAGGAAAGACATCCCTGATCAGTATCAGCAAGAAACTACAATCCCTCATTAAATCATCCAAGGCTAGCTTCGAAAGAAAAATTGCCAAGGACCCCAAAGATAACCACAAAGCGTTCTTTAGCTATGTCAAGAACCTAAGTGGAAACTCTCCGATCTGCTCTGAGTTGGTGCAGAATGGCACAAAATACACTGAACTGACTGATATTGCCAACATTTTGGCAGACAGGTTCAGTACAAACTTCACACCCCCTCACCCCCTAAAGGGCCCATAACCATACCAGAAGAATGTAAGGTCCCGGCAATCACCGGCACACAGGTTAAAACAGCCCTATCCAAAGCCAAAACACAGCCTCAGTGGGACCAGACAGTGTCCCAGGCTGTGTCTTACAAGAGCTCCAAAATGAACTAACCCCTCACCTAAACACACTGTTCAAACTCAGCCTCTCTACAGGCTACGTACCCACAGAGTGGTGCACAGCAACAGTTATACCACTCCACAAAGGTGGCGCCACAACGGACCCCGGGAACCCGGGAACTATCGCTCTATAAGCCTGACTAGCCTTGTCTGCAAGGCTATGGAGCGCATCATCATGGAACTCATTAACAGAGACATTGGGAACCTCCAAACTTTGGACCCCACCCAGTTTGGCTTTAAGGGCAGATCATGCCTCCTAAACCTGGTGGACTTCTTTGAGACAGTTGCCAAGGCATTAGATGAGGGTAAGGAGGTCCACACAGCCTACCTAGACCTCGCAAAGGCTTTTGACACCATTCCCCATTCTGATATTATAGACAAACTCACCAACCTGAACATTAACCCCTGCGTGTTGCGATGGGTTGCAAATTGGCTCATGGACAGAACCCACATGGTGAGAGTTGCAGACTCTAGGTCTGACTGTAAACCGGTTACAAGTGGCGTTCCCCAGGTCTCAGTCCTAGGACCCCTCCTGTTCAGTACATACTTCACAGAGGTACAGGCAAGCACAGGAAACTTTAGCTGACGAAGTTCGCAGACGACTGCAAACTAGGGGCCGTAATTGATTCTCCAGCTGATACAGACACCCTCCAGAAGGGTCTCACTGAGACAGATACCTGGTGTCAAAATCATGGCCTCAAGCTGAATGCCAAAAAGTGTGTAGTCATCCCCTTTGGAAAAAACAAAGTACCCGCGAACTACCACATAGGTGGTAGTCCCCTAAATACAGAAAAAGTAACAAGGGATCTGGGGACCCAAGTAAATAGCATTCTCTCCTTTGATAATCATATTGCCAAAGTGGTTAGAAAATCCTTCTACGTGGCCCACCTAATCTCAAAAGGGTTCTCATGCAGAACAAAGGAGGTTATTGTGCCTCTCTACTCATCACTTATTAGACCCATTATAGAATACAATGCCCCATTTGGGATGTACCTTACAAGACACCTGCAACAGCTGGAAAGACCACAAAAGTACCTCACCAAGAGGATTACTGGCCTCAAACAGATGACCTATGCAGCCCGACTAAAGAAACTCCAGCTGTACTCTGTTGCATACCGCTTACTCAGAGGTGATCTCTGCTTGACATACAAGGCCATGTCCAACCCAGAATTGATGGATATGCTCCACCTAAACAAAAACAAATCCTTGAGAGCCACACGCTCTAGGGATATAAACCTTACCACAACGATAAATAGGACGTGCTGGAGGGATAGATTCCTGACCCAGCAACTCCCCATGCTTTGGAGCAAGATGGCAATATACATCAGGCAGAGCCCCTCACTGGCACTCTTCAAGAGAAACCTTGACAGGTAGATGGGAAACAGAAAATTTACCCCGGGGATCACTGCAGTGGCTCTGCTGGACAGAGGCGCAGGGAACTAATGGCTCTGCTGGTCAGAGGCACAGGGAACTAATCTAAGGGGGTGGCGAAAGCCAACACACTCTGGCTAGGCTTATAAATGCCCTTGGACAGATAGCCTAGTAATAACCTATGAACACATAATCTTAGTTTACACTGATTTTTATATATCATTTGATGAGCATGAAGCATCCTTCTTGTTTTCCTATCTAATCTATCCAACACGTTTTTGGAGCAGTCAGTCAGTCCAAAACTGTAAGTTAGGACAAGAAGAGCAAATTGATTTATAGCTTGAATTTTGTTCCTAGATGTTACCACTGTTTTCAGAATTAATTTAAGTCTTTTAAAGTATTCCTAAGTTTTATTCGCATTTGTTCATGTTTTATTGTTGATCCTTCATTTAATTCCCAAATATTTATACACTCTCTTGTTCAAGTTCTTTTATATCACATTCTTGTCCCATACTGATGTTTTCCTGCTTTAAATGTTGCTTTTGCACACTTATCAAGACAAAATGACATTCTTGTATCATCTTAAGTTTTGACAACCTGCAACTGTGCTTTCAGTTCCTCATCTGATGAGCTATACAGTTTTAAATCATCGACAAAGAGAAGATGAGAAGTCTTTACACTTTGTTGTTTTCTAGGAGTCAAATTATTGCATGGCCTAAGCTGTTAAGTAAACAGCTTAATGGGTTAATGGCAAGGCAGAATAACAACGGTGTCAGGGAGTCACCCTGGAATATCTCCCTTTTGAATTTTTATTCCTGGGATAATGATCTGCCCTTTATCATAGCTTAATTGCAGAGTGGTCTGCCACTGTTGTTCTATATGACTTTCTTTTAGTGCCCTTTTGTTCTACTGCCCTGATTGAATTTTCTTCTAAATGATTATAAACCCTGTCAGCATCAATTCCCATATATATTTTATACATCTTCGGAAGGCAAGTTGTTAGTCTATAATTTTTAGGGTAACTTGCAGGTTCACTCTTAAGTAGGAGCATTGGTTTTGCCTGATGTTAGCCAGGTTGGTGTCTATTGGGGTGCGCATGTAAATAGTTCTTACTCATGGCTAATTCTTCATGCAAAGATGTTAATACTTTTAACAAAAAGTTAGGTACTGCATCTGGGCCTGAGGTTTTCCAATTAGAGGCTTTTCTTAACTTTGTTTCAATCTCTCTGGCTGTTACTTCATCCCATTTCCTATCCTGCATCTTTAAACTTCTTATTCTTTCTTTTACTTCTGTCCATTTAACATCTATATGTTCCACATGATTTTCATAGACATTTCTCCCAAATGCATCTATTTCCTCTTTTTTGGCAGTCTTTCAATTCCTTTTACCTTGTTTCCCAATTCTCTATAAAACTTTTTTGGGTCATCAATAAATTGTTTAATCTGATGTTGTTAATCTTCATTTATTCATGATGGATGGGTCTCTGTTCCGTCCTCGGAACCAAGTCGACCGATATAATAAGCTTGCACCTAAGATTACCCATAGTGCCCCTCTCCTCATCTCCTCAGATCTTGTTTGCAGCGTAGAGTTTCAAGACGTGTCAGGCCAGCTGTCAAGCTAAGTGTTTCATTTTTTCACTAAATATTGACCTTTGCCTGTCTAATCACTTATAACTCCTTTACTCTTAGTCGTTTACATTTTGTGATACTTTACTTCTTGTGCAAGTGAAAATTCCCTTCCCTTTTTACCATTACTGGTATTTCTTAATACCATCATTGGTACAGGCCCCTCCCTTTCCCTTTGGTAATTTATATATACCATTGTTGGTATTCTTCTTTTTCTTTCCATTACCCCTTTGGGTATTTCCTCTCCTTTACCATTGTTGGTAATATACAAAAAAAAAAAAGATTCTTTCTGTGTGTGTGTGTGTGGCCTATTGTGACAGTTTATATATCTTTGCTACTATTGAATTGCTGTTGGTACTGTTGTTTGGATATTAGTATAATGGCAGACAAAAAGGGCACTACTGGTTTCAAAAAATGTGATAAATGTGGCAGGAAGATGCCAAACTCTGATGGCCATCTCTCCTGTGTCTATTACCTGGGGGTACCACACTTAAAAAAGTTTAAACCCTGTGTGAGCTCTGTAAGGGCTTTAGTGCCCGTATCTTAGCAGAGCGCAAAAATAACTAATTCTGAAAGGTCTTTTAAAAAACCCTTTCTCTGAGGCTTTATCTGAGGGGGAGGTCTCAACCCCTCCTAAAAAGGAGTCTAAGAAGAGGAGCCAGTCAATACCATCATCTCCACATCCTCAGGAATAGAAAACCACTAAGGCCCAGGTTCATACTGAACCAAAACTAAAAATTGCCAAACTAACTTCGATGTCTGTGTTGGCATCGGAGTCCAAAACTCCATCCACAGTGCCGTCCTTGACCACGAAACATACAATTAATACTTTTTCCCACAGTACAGACGCCTTCCATGGTACTACAGACCCTCTTGCTACCAAAAATAGTCTCCTCATTAAAACTGGTCACTTCCCCTACCAATTTCTAGCACTGTCCTTTGATCTCTCCACAGCCTCCAGAGTGTTCACCAAATGTATGGCAGTGGTAACAGCTCACCTGAGACTGCAGGGATTCTGAGTGTTTCCATATATAGATGATTGGCTCTTTACCACACAGAGTATCACTTTGGAGTAACCCATCCTTTCTACCCAAGGTTGTTTCGGATTTGAGTATTTATCAATCCATTGACTTGCCAGTTCTCTTCTCAAATTTCTCAAATAAAGGAGAATATTGTTTGCATTTATTGGCTGTACATAGACAATTACACTTCTGTTTGGATAGGACTAAATCTTTCCGAACATCTGACCAATTATTCCTGTCCTTCTCAGGACCCAAACTGGGAAGTTTGGAAGATCATTTTCTAAAGTCACCTTGGCAAAGTGGCTGAGAGAATGTATCTCTTTTGTCTAGCAACAGAACCAAATGAGTTTAACTACCAAAATAAAGGGAGCATTCAACCAGATCAGTTGCTACTTCAGTAGCTTTTCATTCTAGAGCTTCTACAGATAACATTTGTGCAGCAGCCACTTGAGCTTCTCCTCATACCTTTATCACTCATTGCAAATTGGACTTGGTCTCCAGGGGGAGAGCATTCTTTGGCTTAATGATGCTCAGGAATATCCTTCCATAGGGCTTCCCAGGACATAAAGTAGCTAGAGACTCTTGTCTTATCCGTCATGAATGAATGAAGATTAACATCATCAGATAAAGAAGTTATGTTCTTACCATAACGATGTTCTTCATGTTTCACTGTTGCATTCATTACATTTGGGTAATCCTGCTGGCAGGTTGCCCTAAGTCTGCCTGAATTCCAAAGTCCTGGGTCCTGCATCTGCTGCTGTCACCCCCTCCCTGATGTCAAGTCGTAAGGGTTATAAAAGATGCGGCCGACGCCGTTTTCTTTAGTCTATCTTGCCGTGCGGTGCCCGAAGCAGAAGCAGTTCATAAGTGCCGGTCGGCCGACTCCTGAGATTTTCGTGTTCAAGTTTCAGATCCAAACCGTTGGGGAAGCTTTTTTCTTGCTCCAGACCGATGTTAGAAAAAGTTAATAATTGTATTTCTTGTGGGAAGCAAATGCCTCATAAGGACTTTCATTCTTACTGTATTCCTTGCCTAGGCCCTGACCATGACGTTTCAGGTTGTTGGTTTTGTGCTAGATTTAACCAACGCACTATTAAGCGTCGGTATGATTTTGCATTAAACTATTTTGGAAGCAGGTTTAATTACCCAGAAATGTCATCGGAGAGCCATCCGACTACAGGAGTTCACAAAAAAACGCAAAGAAAAAGAAAAAGATAGACAACCGAGGCCCAAAACCGACGACGAAGCTTCTCCTAAGCCAGTTGCCAGTTCTCAGTGAGGCGCTTTCGCAGCCCCTGACGCCTGCTTCTTTAGAGTCGCAGGCCGCTACCGACTCCGACATGGAGTCGGCTATGCCACTGGAAACTCAAGGTATTGGAGCCTCGAACGCTATTCCTTCAGATGGGTCTGGAGCCGCTGAGCAGGCATCGGCTTCTGAAGGTGTATTCAGACCTAAACATTTATACATTAAACCAACTTCAAAAGCAAAGACTAAAGCACCTTCAAAGACAAAGAAGCAAACTCGAGCCACGTGGACAGGCCTCCATGCCCCAAAAGCAGATGCTCAAAATGGCCGAAGACTTGATTACCTTGATCAGGGGTTCTCATCCCCCTCTTGATAAGAGGCCTAGGCAAGAGACTGACTATGAACCTTCATATCAGGTTTCCATTTCTTCTGATTCCTCTTCTGATCAGGAATATTCTGTTCCACCCTATGAGGATTCTGATGCTGAAGAATCTATACATTCAGCTTCAACTCTTGAGGACTATTCTTTTGGGGAAACCTTACATACCATGAGGGAGCATTTTCACTGGGAGAGCCAAGATTTTTCAGAATCTAAAAAGAGGCTCAGGGATTTCCTTTTACTACCTCAACACAAGCCCCTAGCCATCCCACCTGTGTTAGACATTGTAGATGATGTGTTTTCGGAGTCTAGTCTTACACCTGACTCCTTACCTCCAGCTGCTGTTAAGCCAGACCGATATTACAGGGTTCCTGACTCTCATAAATTCCTTTTTTAAAACCCTGCTGCATACTCAGAAACTATTTCTCAGGGTCCCAAAGGAGTTAAGGCTTCCACCGCAAAAAATCCTACCCCCTCTGACAGAGATTCTAGGGCACTGGATAGATGGGGAAAAAAGGTTTACAGATCTGCTACCTTGGCTATAAGGGCCTTAAACTGTCAGTTTCATATGCTCAAATATCAACAACATGTCATGACATTGCTTAAGTAGAAAATGTTGTTAAACACTGAATGTGCAGAAAACAAGGAAATGCAGGATGTATTGCATGCAGCTGAACAAGTTGGAAAGCATACTTTGCAATGTGGTTTTGATTCTTTAGAGGCCTCCTGCAGGGCCACAGTTACAGGTTCTGTTATCAGGAGGCATGCTTGGTTAAAGGAACAAAATTTGCTTGACCATGTTAAAGTTAAATTATTAGATGCTCCTTTACAACACAACACTTTGTTTGGTGTTAAGGCAGAAGAGGTATTAAAGAAAATGGAGGACAAAGCTAAATCTATGCAAACGGTCAAAGATTTTTTTACAAGTACAGCCACCTAGGTTTAGTAGGCACTGGCCAACAAAGGAGGCAGATCCAGGCGCAAGGTTCATTCCGCTCCAAACAATGGGGAGCTTCTACCTCCAAAGTTGGAGAAGACAAAACACAACCATTCAAGAAACAGTCCCAATGACTTCCCTCTGCCTGCACCAAGCAGCTATCTTCTGGCAGCACCCTTAGGGGAAAAATTAGCACTTTTTTCTCAAAATTGGCACATTATAACCCAGGACAAGTGGGTGTTAAATATCATGTCACAAGGCTACAAGTTCCATTTCCATACCCTGCCAAAGGCAAATGGATGGCCAGATCTGTCAAACAAATCAATGGGCAGAGGCACAAAAACAAGTCTCATCCCTCATGGACATGGGGGCCATTCAACTAGTACCAGAGCAAGAGAAGGGACAAGGATTTTACTCGAGACTTTTCTTGGTACCCAGAAAGGACAAGGCTTGGAGGCCAATACTGGACCTATCTGTTTTGAACACATTCCTGGATATACCAAAATTCAAGATGTTGACTTTGCAGCAGCTTCTGCCCATGCTGGGCAAGAACGCTTGGCTGGTGACTTTAGACCTAAAAGAGGCATACCTGCATGTCCCAATCAGACAAATATGCAGAAGATACCTCAGATTCAAGGCTGGCTCAATGCATTACCAATTCTCTGCACTGCCCTTTGGCTTATCTACTACACCCAGGGTCTTTACAAAGTGCCTGGCACCAGTAATTGCTTCTGCAGCAAAGAGGAATACAAATATATCCTTACTTAGACGACTGTTTAATTCAAGCAGAGAACAAAGACATTCTTCTACAGCATCTGGCATTTGTGAAAAGACTTCCAACATGCCTAGGGTACACAGTCAACGAAAATAAATCAAAACTAGTACCCTCTCAAGAGATAATATTCCTGGGTGCAAGCTTAAACACGACTGCCCAGATGGCTTATCTCATGCCAGACAAACAGAGGCAACTGACTACCTATTTCAAAATGTTGGCAACAAAGGCCCAAGTTATCTGCAAGAAAAATTCTGCAGGCTTTGGGCTTCATGGCATCCTACATCCTACTAATTCCATATGCAAGGCTGCATATGAGGAAACTTCAGTGGTACCTAAAAAGTGTTTGGACTCAACATTGCCACAGTCTAGAAAGTATGATTACTCTCATTCCCTGTCTGCAACAGGAGTTTCGATGGTGGGCAAGGGCTTGTCACCAAAACAAGGGACAGCCATTCACATTACCCCCAGCCAGGCAGACACTAACAACGGATGCATCAGATTATGCCTGGGGGGCCCACATGGCAGGACGATGCATTCAGGGCACATGGACCCATGCATCTACATATCAATCAAAAAGAGATGCTAGCTGTTCAAAATGCCCTGACAGCCTTCAAGAACCTACTTCATCCAGGACAACTACTGATAAAGACAGACAACACCACGGTCATGTGGTACATAAACAAGCAGGGGGCACACATTCTTACCCCCTTTGCAGACTAGCCATGACTTTGTGGGACACAGCATTGACTTACCAAGTACATCTGCAGGCACAGTTCCTGCCAGGAAGGAAAAATACTCTGGCAGACGAACTAAGCAGAAACCTCATGGATCCCCACGAGTGGCACCTGGATCCACAAATCTTCAGCCTGATAACAAGGAAATGGGGATGCCCGGACATAGATCTATTTGTCTCCCCTCACAACTACCAACTAAAAAGATTCTGCACAAGGATTTATCACAGACAAACATGGAGAGTGGACGCCCTATCTTTCAGCTGGAAAAACCTATCAGTATATGCATTTCCCCCTTTGCCTCTCCCCCCCAAGGTACTCCTAAAGGTCAGACAGGAGAAGCCAAGGGTGATACTGATTGCCCCAGACTGGCCCTGCCAGTACTAGTATCCAATACTAAGGAGCTTGTCTCAATGCCCAGCGTGGACCTTACCTCAGATACGTCATCTACTGACCCAGCAAAACAATCAGATCCTGCACAGCCAACTCAGGACTTTAAACCTGGCAGCATGGTGGATAATGTAGTCATACAAAACACACCTCTCAGTAAAGCTGTGATGGATGTCATTTTGGAGGCCAGAAGGCCTAGTACTAGAAAATCTTAACGCTGGAAAATGGAAGAGATTCTGTGCTTGGAACCAGGCACAAGGAACTGATACAGCTGTGCCAAATATTCCTCAGATTTTGCAATACTTAACTGAGATGCTGGACAAACGTCTATCTTTTTCATCTATTAAAATTCATGCCTCTGCTAGTTTGGCTCATTACAATACAGAGCCACCAATCTTTTCTCATCTCTTACTAAAACAGTACCTCAGAGGAGCCAAAAATGTAAGGCCTCCAAGGAGATCACCAATGCCTGCATGGGATCTCAACTATGTCTTGGAAAAACTCACCCTGCCTCCTTTTGAGCCAGCTGCTACGGCTGATGTAAAGTTTTTATCCTGGAAAACAGCTCTGCTCCTAACAATAACTTCTGCAAGACGAGTATCAGAGCTACAGGCACTCATGGCTGTGGAACCTTTCATCATTTTTTATCCAGACAGGGTCTCTCTGAGGACAAACCCAACATTTATGCCCAAGGTGGTGTCCAGTGTGGCCCTTAACCAAACTATTCATCTGCCAACTTTTTATCCAAATCCACAGAACAAGGGGAGAGAATTATGCATTCTTTGGACATACACAGACAGCTTGGATTCTACTTGGACAGAACCAAAGTTTTCAGAAAAATGGAACATTTACTACTGGCATATGCTGCAGGATCACAAGGAAAGGCTATCTCAAGGCAGACTATTTCAAAGTGGATAGGCCACTGCATTCATTTCTGCTACTTACTCCATGGCAAGCCAGAGCCTAAGGGCATTAGGCCACATTCAACCAGAGCTGCAGCCACTTCAGCAGCCTTTCTCAAGGGAGTACCAACCAAGGACATTTTAGAGGCTGCTACTTGGAGTTCAGTGCACACCTTTACAGAGCACTATCATCTGCCACTCTACTCTACTCTAAATCCAGGGCAGGCTTTGCCACTGCAGTTCTGCAGGGCCTCATAGCCGCTCCTAATGCTGTTTAGCACCAGCCTCCCATCCATAGCTTTGGGACTCTACCCAAATGTAATGACTGCAACAGTGAAACATGAAGAACATAGTACAGTTGTGTACACTTACCATAAATGTAGATGTTCGAGTGTATTCACTTTTGCAGTCCAGGTTACCCACCCGCCATCTCCCTTTTCTTCTCATGAAACCTATCTCTCCTGCTCTGATTTATACAACCTATGTGGTGTATTTGCTTGTAGATGAAGGTAAAGTTTATATCGGTGCATGTATTTATATGTATATAAAATTTGGCTACCCTTTTAAGGGGCACGTGACATCTGGGGCAAGAAAAACTAAAGAAAATGGCATCGGCCGCATCTTTTATACCCCTGACGACATGACGTCAGGGAGGGGGTGACAGCAGCTGACGCAGGACCCAGGACTTTGAAATTCAGGCCGACTGAGGGCAACCTGCCAGCAGGATTACCCAAATGTAATGACTGCAACAGTGAATACACTCGAACAGCTACATTTATGGTAAGTGTACACAACTGTACTTTTCCATCTGTGTTGTTGTTCATTCATTCATGACGTCCCACCCTCCTACCCCCTCTGAAAGACTCCTGGAGGTTCAGATTTGGTCCTGGTTACATGATACGGCATTTGCTCAGACAAAGCCTCCACGTTCTTTTCCTTACGGGCAAACTCGATCTGAGGAGATGAGGAAAGGGGCACTATGGGTAACCTTAGCTCGAGAGTTTTTGGCTGGCGTAAGCTTGTTAAATTGGCCAAGTCGGTTCTGAGGATGGAACCGAGACCCATCTGTCATGAATGACTGAAGATCAACAACACAGATGGAACAATATGCTAAGAACATAACTTCTTTTTTTGTACTTTTCCTTTATATTTATCTGTGCATCTTCTAAGGTTTTCCACCTGTGCTGAAATTTTTAGTTTCTTTGCGATAGTGCATGATAGATCCTGGTCTGTTCTAATACTGTGCATTGCTTTTATCACATCTATCTTTCTCAGTATTTTGGTTGATCTATTCCTTCTTGTATAGTCTTCTAACAGTGACATTTCTTGTCTTAACTCTATTCGATACTTCTATGATGGTATTTGATTTCTCCCCTTCCTTTCCCTTGCTACCTTGTGTTCTTGTGGTAGAACTTTATCAGTTATTAATTTAGCAGCACAGTAATATATCCTGTTTGCTAATGTTATATTGCATGGATCTCTATGGACAGTCCTAATTACTGCATTTGTTTGTTTTACCAGACTTCTGACTTTTTGGGTTTTATTGACCTTCTGCAGTCTATTTCTCTCATTGATCTTAATATATCTATCCATGTCTATTAAATCAAGCAACTCTTCTCTTTGCTCATTTTCTCCCAAACGGAGGGCACATCCCTTGATTTCCATTTCCTGTGAGCATTCTGCAGAAAGTTCTATAGCGTCTCCCTGTGGCACCTTCTCTTTAGTTTCATCCTGTGCCATCTGTTGCTCTGTCATATGGGAACTCACTGGCCTATCACGCCTCAACATTGACTGCATCAGAGTTTCCACAGTTTCCTGTTCCTTTCCTTGCTGTCTAGCTTCAGGTGAATGTTTATACTGGTTTCCTGTGGAGGGCTCCAAAATATCTTGATATGGTGCCTGATCAATTGCTTCTTGTTCCATGGGTTTCCCCTTAATTTGGATATCCATTGCTCTATCCTGTTGTGGTCCTTTCTGCATTCGATTTTCTACACTGAATCCTTCACTTTGAGGGTACTCCATAACCTCAGTTTCTATTTCTTTAACTTCTCCATTACTAATCTCCTTTTCTACTTTTCCTCTTTGTCTTCTTAGTTTTTGTATTGTATTGCTGCTGTTTTTCTATTAGTTAGTTTTGCTTTCTCTTTTGCATAAATATTACACCATATTAAAACTCTTTTTCTTTCCCATGTCTATATTTCTTCTTCGGATGTCTCCTGATCTTTCTGTTTATACTTACGTTGGGGACTCGCTCCATCATGGTGTGTTGTAACCTGTGTTAGACCTTCTACACCAAATTCTTCACTTCCCAGGCACTCCATAACTTCAAGTTCTATTTTTTTTAACTTCTACTTTGCTAATCTTCTTTTCTACATTCTGTCTTTGTGATATTTTTTTATTGTAAAATTTTCCATATTTGGATGCCTTTGCCTGTATTTCTCTTTGAATGTCTTTCGGGCTGCCTTCTTTATCTTGATTAATTTGGCTTTCTCCTTTGCATAAACATTGCACCATATCTAATCTCTCTTTCTTTCCCCTGTCCATATTTATTTTTTATACTTTTCAAATATGTCTAGGTTTTGTTATTTATATTTCTGCACTTCCTCAGATGCTTCTTTTTCCAAACACATCAAAGTTTCTTGATCTATATACTGTTTTTCACAAATTTGTTGTATTAGTGAACACAAATTTTCATTTGAGGTTTCTGACAGTTTTTCTTGCGGAAGCATTTTTCTTTCCTCTAATTTCTCTCTTAATTGTTTTGTATATCTTGTGTCTGGAAATTCTGAGCTTTTTGCATAATACTAACAATACATAGTTTCTTTCTTATTCTCATAGTCCACGCTATCATCTTTATGGCTCTTCTGCGGTCTGTCAGTTTTTATGATTTTTGTGGACTGCTACTTCCTTCTACAACGGGGGGAGGGGGCATCCTCCCCCTGGGCCTGGCCTGGCCCCATTGTAGGAATGCTTCCATATTTTGAGGATTCTACACTGTAATTTTCTCCAGTCCTGGTACCAGTGTGCGTACCAGGACTGGGCACTTTTTTTATCCTGTGTCTTGTGCACCCAGCTATCTCTCTTAATTTTTTACTTACTTCTGTCCATGATATATGCTATATAAATAGAGTCTGTATTATCAGTGTTGCCTTGGTAAGATTTTGTAAAAACAGGGTCCACCTCACAAAGGTACTCACCAAGACTTGAGGATGAGTTCACTTTCAGCACTACTACTCTCTTTTGCTTGTTGACCTTTCCTCTTTCCAGTCAGACCCCTACAAAACCTACAAAGAAGAGTCTTACATGTTGGGTCAGGAATACCTTTCAGCCATTCCAGTTGGATGGGAGGTCTTTCCAGTTGTCCTTTCCAATTAGATTGCTTTGTAAGTTTATTGAGTATTTACTAGCATAACACTTGTTACATTGGGGTGCCAGATCATAATTTTTTTCTTGATTTGTAGACGAGTGCTCATTAATCGAAAAGAGGGTGAAATGTCAGATGCAGTGAATTTGTGCATGGTGTGCATTTCATATATGTAAGTCAATTCTTGATCTTTAGAACTTTGAGAAAAAGATGCTGAATTCTAATTGGGGGAAAGATAAACTCAACCTCACAACATTATGGAGAGTTCCTTTTTAACATCTTTATTGAATTATCACTTAAGACACACAAACATAAAGAAAATAAACCATATTAACATGTTCCCAGCAAACATTACACTTATATTCTTTTGTATAATTGTCATCAATCTACCATTACATAAATTAATCAATTTCTGCCTTCCCCTAAACCTCACTCCTCTTCCTAAACATTATGCTGCATTTTTTGTTCCCACAATTTCCATTTTTCTGTATGTGATGTGCTGCTACCCTTTTCTAAAGATCCCACTTCCAGTTCTTTTATCTCTGTTACAATATTTTGCACTTCAAATACAGCTGGTTTAGACTTTGATTTCTATTTTCTAGTAATTGCTTTTTTGGAAGCCATCAGAATTAAACTTAACAAGGCCTTACTTATCTCTAGGCAATTCAGATTCTCTATCCCAGCTCAAAAAAATGTCCTTAGTTACACCCATTCTCTCACCCAGTATTTCTGATAGTCTGCTGACTCATTACTGTCCCAAAACATATGTTTTCAGTTTCATATTTCTTCCACATCATGCCTCAAACATTTGCTATCTACCTGAGAAAAAAATATTTGGAGTCTGCCTGGGGTATAAAAATACCTATGCAAATACTTCCAAGCAAAAATCCTACATATTCTAGACTTTATTGCTTATTTGGGAGGCATACATATATCCTCCCATTGTTTCATTGTGAATTATTTATCCAATCTGTCTTCTCAATTTTTTCTAACCTCCTCTGATTCCTGTAATTCTGCAATATTTTATAAGCCCTACTACTTATCTTTTCTTAACAAAAAACTCTACCAAAGCAAGTATTTCACTTAGCATCCCTCTATCCATTTTTTTATCTCTGTACTCTGATATCAGTCCCTGATAGGGAAGGCAGTATGTAGCCTGCAGGCCAAATGTCTTCTTTATTTCCATTCTGTTACCTTTCCCTGTCTAGTTATTTGCTCACAATACATTAAACATTTTTATTAAATTATCACTTAAGACATAGGCAAACATACATTAACAGAAAAGAAAACAAACCATTTTAACACTTTTCCATGTAAATACAATATACATCACATACATTTTCTTTGCTAGTATCATCACTCCAACATTGCAAAAAAATGCTGAATTGCTGCTTTCCTTAAACCTCACTCTTCCTCCTAGTCATTGTTATACATATGTTGTTCCCACAATTTCCATTTACTTGTATATTCAGTTTGCTCCTTCCCTTTTCTAAAGATCCCTCTTCTGGTTCTTTTATCAGTTTTATAATATTTAGTACTTCAAATACAGTTGGTGTAGACTTTGATTTCCATTTTCTAGTAATTGCTTTTTTTTTGGCAGCCTACAGAATTATGAGATCTTACTGTATTTAGTGAATTCATATCCTGTATCCCAGCTCAAAAGAATCATTTCTTTACTTACAGCCATTTGCTCACCTAATAGTATGCTTTAGGTAATTTTTAAAATCTGCCAACTCATTACATTCCCAAAACATATGTTCCCAGTTATCTCTTTCTTCACTATCATACTTCCAAAATGTGCTATCTATGTGAGGAAAAACATTGTTGAATTTGCTGAAGCCTGCTTCAAAGCAAAGATTCTAAACCTTCTTTATTTGGTTTCATACGTGGGAGCTATACATAGATCTTCCCATTGTTTTCTTATAAATTGCTTTTCTTTTTTCTCTTCCCAGTCTTTTCTAACCTTCTCTGATTGATTTATGTATTTATCATGCAATATTTTATATGCCCTACTAATTATCCTTTTTTAACAGCTGCAACCTTTTTAGATTCAACTAAAAACTCTACAGATCAGGTCTTTCACTTAAAATTATCATATGCCTTTCTCTCTGCCTGCACTCTGATATTAAGCCCTGGGTAGGGAAGGTGGTCTCTATCCTATAATCCAAATGTCCTCTTAGCCTCATCCAACTCTGTTACCTTTTCTGCTTGAGTTATTTGCTCCCAGTATCCTGGTTCCTTTGTCAGGTTTTTCCAGTAAATTCCATCTCCTTCATGCCTATTTTCTGTATCCTACTTGCAGCCATCCCTACCAGAAAAATCCTCTTTCTCCATTCTCATATTTATTTAGTTCTTAGAATAATTTCTGCTACTTTATGAATATAATATTCTGTATGGCGGCTGTTCTCCTTAAGGATGTGTATCCAATATCCCACTCTCTGTATATATTTATTGAACTTACCCCTTGCTTCATCATCATTCCTCTCCAATTTGAATTATTGCATTCTGTTTGTATTATGTATATGAGCTTTAACTGTGTAGTTCTTAAATATCCTTTCAAATATCCCTTCAAATCAGGTAAACCTAAACCACCTTGTTCTGTTGGAAGGATCAACGTATCCCACTTAAATTCTTGCCCTCTTTCCCTCCCAGATAAACTCCTGCAATTGTTTATTAATTATTGTCCACAACTTCTCCTCGGGTTGATGAAAATATGCCTGACCTTTATACAAGACAGAAAGAACTAAAACATTTTCACTGCTTGTATCTTACTGTCTATGTCCGTAAATTAAAGTTTCCAGTTTGTCATATTTTCTATTAACTTTTGTTTAATCTCTTCCCATATATCCTTAGCTGCCATAACAGAAGCCTTTTTAATCCATACTCCAAAATATTATAACATGTCCCCATAAATATGGGTATTTCTGAATCAACTTGTGTGTGTTGGTACATAATTTGCAGCTATAGCCTTTCTTTTACCCTCATTAATTTTATATCCTAAAAAGTTTTGAAACCGTCTCAAAATATTCTATCACAATGAAATGTCCTTTTCTGGATTTATCAGGTACAAAATAATATCATCTGCAAATAAAGCCAACTTTTCTTCATTACCATACCAATTGTATCCTTATATTTCAGAGTTACTTATTGTCTTTACTGATGGCACTAAATATAAAGCAAATAACAAAGGGGGAAGAGGACACTCCTGCCTGGTTCCTCTGTTCAAACACAGCTTTATCTGAGATGAACCCTTCTCCTGCTATAATTCTTGCCTCTAATCCTTCAAATATTCTTTTAATTATTTTTTTATTGTATTAGAGGAATGTAAATGCTTCCAGTGCCTTACTCATAAAATCCTAGCTTACTCTGTCACCTGCTTTTCTGCATGAATAACCACCAACAGCATCAATATTTTCTTGCATTCCTTTTGGATCATTTTTCTGTTAATGCTGTCAGATGTTTGCCTTCTCTCCATAAAACCACACTGACCTGTATCTGTCAGTTTTGGAAACACCTGTGCCATTCTTCTAGTTTTTATAGACATAAACTTTTTATAGTCAGGGTTTAAAATGGAAATGGGCTTGTATGAAGCTGGGTCTGATGTGTCTGTACCATCTTTAGGTATTACAGCCACTACAGCTTTCTTATTGGATGTTGGTGCTTCCCCTCCTTTTAAAATACTGTTAAACAAAACCTTCCAGATCTTTATCACTTTTTTCTCTCCTAACTGCCAGACTTCCATAGGAATACCATTTATTCCTAGAGACTTTCCTTCAGCTTGATTATATGTCGTAATTTTTCTGTCATCTCCTTCTATCATAACTGTTAGTTCTTGAACCTCATCTCCTTCTAATCTTGGCATACTTAAGTCTGCCTTACACATTTCTGTTTGTGCTAGTTCTTTATTTCTGCATTTGTCTTCTTTATATAAATTTTCATAAAATGTCCAAAATATCTCATATCTCTGCACAGAGTCTCTTGTTATTTTTCTTGTTATAGGCTCCCTGCATTTGGCAGCAAGTCTTTTTACTTTCCATTGCCTTATTTGCTGTGCTAAAAGTTTTAGTGCTATGGAGTTATAATCAAAAAACAGTTCCTTAACAGCAGTCTTTCTAAACTCATGCATATTATTCAGATACTCCCTTATTTTCACCTTAGCACTGTGCAGTTGTGCCTGTTCCTGTTGTGTGAGATTCCTCTTACTCTGCTATACTTCAGCCTTTGCCACCCTTCTCTAAATAATTCTTGTTACTTCTTAGCCATATTATCCCTTTTCTTTTATTTCATTCTATTCCACTCACTAGTTATAACTTCTGACAAAATTTCAGTCTTTCCTAATAATTTTCAAGTTATTTCCATCACACATTCCCCAGTTTCCTCACTTTTCAACGGGTAGGTAGGGAAGAACCAGTGTCTCATTTTTACTTCCTTACCCTGCATTTTTATGTTGGTTGTTATTACTGCATAATCTGAAATAGTTATTGAATGTGTGTTGAATCTTTCAGTTAAATGCACATGTTCCTGTGAAATATTTTTTGTGTAGTCTAGCCCAGTTATTGTACCTTGGGAAATAATAATTTCTACTGAATTCACATCTTCCATACCAAATATTTTCATAACTTTCTTCAGACATCTACCATATTTTGTTATATTTTCCCTTCTAAGTCCCCAGATACATCTTCCCAGTTGAAAATAAATTCCCATTCCCCACCTATAAGTAATATTCTCTGCTGAAAGTTGATTATTTCTCCCCAGATTTTCTCAAGCTCTGTAATAGTGTAATCCACCTCCCTTGTCATTAGCCCATTACTACCACAAATCTGCAGTTATCATCCCATTTTCCTATTCTATCACTGTTGGAGTTCTTCTAGCAAATATCCATCCTGAAATGCTTTTTTATTAAATTCACATGCTAACTTATTTTCAAATGTGTCTTCTGTAGCACTGGTATTTGCACTTTGCAGTTCATAATATAATTCAGTACTCTTACCTTTTTGTTTATACATGTGAAGCCTTTCATGTTCCATGGGTAGTGTAGCCATTATGATAAGTTATTATTCCCACCTATTATATATAGGCTCGTACATAAGTACTAGGATATCTGTCCTTGCATGCCATTTTAAGCCTATCCATTTTCCCTTTTTGTGCTCAAAATACCCTATCCAATTTAGGTGTAGATTGGCCTTACCCATCCCTTGGATGATTTTATTTTATTTATTTATTTTACATTTTTACCAGGGAGGTCCGATTGGACAGATCTGTCTGTTTTCAGAAGAGGCCTGGGGAGAAAAGCTCCAGAAACAATTGCTAACATACTAAACATAAGATATTTACATGAGCATTGTGGTTTGCACTTAGTTATAAAATATAGCAGATAACATATGATTGCATAAGATATTTCCATAAGCATAGTGGTTTAGACATACAGTTAAAAGTATAGCAGGTAGTAACATGTGATTGTTGTTCATACAGTATGTAGTAGAGATAGTCTTGAAGATGTAATAAAGGTAAGAAAAGAAGGGAAAAACTAAAAAAAATTACATTTTAAGGGAAAGCTATTTAACTTAGTCTAGGGGAGATTTAGTGGGTATAGATGGGACAGTGGGGAATAAATGTCAGTGAGCTGGTAAGTAAAGTGTGATAATAAATATAGTGCACATGTGGGAGTTTTAAAGAAGATGTTGGATAGTGGGTAGGGGAAAGGTGTTAAAATATGTCAGCCAGGTGCTAGGCACACAATAATTAAATTGATAATAATATATTTCACCTAATGAGAATAACTGAGATCATACCATAGATAATTTCAGGGGACCCATGCATGGGATAAAGTATTTAAGAATTGCACCTATCTATTAGTAGTACATGGGGCAATCCTGGGGTAAATTTTCAGTTTCCCATCCATAGATCTAAGTTGCACTTGAAGATGGACAGAGTTGAACTTTATATTATGTAGCTGAGGAGTCTGTTTCACAGCAATTGTATCCTCTATGAAATATTCCTATCTCTTTAAACCATAACAGCTTTTTTGTACATTGTCAAATAATGAAGTTTAGCCCTCCAGATTGGAATAATTGTCCCAAGTTGTCAACTGTATCCACCAGCATTACCTATCCTAAAATTAAGGTTATCCATGCTAAAATGCATGTTGCAGCCCCTGTGCCTACTTAGACTAATTTCTCTCTGTTCTTGGCCTGTTTTTATTCCCCTCCCGAATGTGAAAACACAGTTTGTGTGCTTTCAGACAACATTAACTTTTAGCCTTAAGAAGAAAAGTGCACTAGCTATCTTTAAATACAACTAAATTGTACACTGTTCTAGTAAATGCATTGAAGTATTTAGGTATTAGAAATGTTGCTGTTTCTTTTTCACTTCCAATAATTTCAGACTGTATTTTTTTACTAAGCTGCTTGCCCTTGTACCTTTTAATTTTATGTTTCTCTTCAGCGAACAGTCCAGAACTCTAAATATTTATTGCATGGACCTGTAATCAGCTTGTCTCCGTGAAAATATAAGAACAGTATGTATAGCTGCATTCAACTGCAGATTTCTGAAATCATACCGAACATTTATTTGCTGAAGGAAAACTTTTCATTACATTCAGTGTTATGTTATTTTTAAAATCCCCATGCTTATAGAAGAAATTTATTACTAGATTAAGCCAAGAGCATTAATCCAGATAGTCACCTATGCAAAAGTAAGAGAAAACATCCCAACTCTGCACATATTCTAATCAGTGCATTTTTGCACCTCATTCCCCCACCCCAGCAGCACAAAATTACAACCTGTTAACTTAAGCATGCTTTTTTTTCAGACTTTCTTCTCTTTTTACATTGTAATTCCTACGTTTCTTAAAGCTAAAAAAGAAAACAAGTGATTATTTTCTTTAGAATCTTTATCACATACAACAGTCACTGAAAATGCTTTACTGTATAACGTGCAATTTATATCATGAAGTGTGTTATACCAATATTGTTAAGAACAAAAATTGTTTTACTTGCATATACTTTTTCCCCTTTTATTGTCCTTCCAAATGTTAATGCCATGAAGTGGCTATATGCTTTCCAGTGCCATTTTTTTTTCAGCTAATGTTTCTTGTAAAGCCATACTTCATAAATGTGATTTATGCTTTATAGTCTCCCATTTATTCACTAATTACAGTATTGCAGGTCTTCCTTTTGTTCATCTCCATCTCCCAACTCCAGACCCTGGTTCAAGTAAAAGGTATTCATAATTCGTTTAGTCAACTCTTGTGCTTTTTCAGTCTCTCAAGCATTTTCCTTGGGAACATTGGAAAAGGTTTGACTGGCAAAGTGTGTATATGAGCTTCATTATCAAAAGAATAAGGAGCCAAGTCCCCTTTTGTTTGATGGCTCATTTTATGTTGAACAAACTTTTCTATTCCTCCTTAGCTTGTTCTGCATCAAAAAAAGAGTTTGATCCTCCAGAAAAAAATATTCTGAAGACAGCTGGATACAGCAGCTTGAATTTCACACCTGCCTTTCGACATTTTCTGATAACCAGGATCAATGTGTTTCTCTTCTGCCTAGTGTACAGTAAAATCATCTTGCACAAACACTCTGCTGTCTCCAGATATCCACTTCTGCCGCAGTTTTGTCAGGATCAACTCTTTATGCTATGATTACATCCTTGCTAATATATGTCTTGGCTGCTGTCTAGTGGCCAGGTTTGGAACATACACACAATATGCCCTTTCAGTTAACAAAACCTACTGTGGAGTACCAGTCCAGTTGCTTATTTGTATTTGCATAAAATAAGTGCAGTCTGTTCCTTCCAGTTTGTCTGGTACAGTGGGAAATCTTAGGTTTTATCTGCTTGCTCTGTCCTCTAACTCTACCACTTTTTTAAAACAG
This sequence comes from Protopterus annectens, assembly GCF_019279795.1. Taxonomy (NCBI): domain Eukaryota; kingdom Metazoa; phylum Chordata; order Ceratodontiformes; family Protopteridae; genus Protopterus; species Protopterus annectens. The sequence continues at coordinate 839,810,610 of NC_056743.1, forward strand.
CTCTTCTTGTGCAGTCTCACACTCAGCCAGCCTTTTTTTTATTTCATCCTCAAATTTTTGCGGTTTTATCAGTTCATCTGACTAGCTGTTAAAAGCTTCTTCCATTGTCTCCAGCCTTCTGTTATTTGATTTGATGTAATCCTTCAGTGTTTCTTTTATTTTATAAATCAGCTCTGAGTGCATTTGATTTATTTTCCCCCTCTAAATTACTGGAAGTTATCTCTTGTACCAGAAATGGAGCTTGAACTGATTTTTGCAGAACTACTACAGGATTCTTCCCAGTCAATGTTTGTCTTCACCTTTTCTAGATGCTTTTCTTTCAGCCTGTGTAAGTTTTTTCTTTGCTGGCATCCAGTGTACTTAATAGCCAGTAATTGAACTTTAATAAAATGGCAGAATTAATAGCCTTTATCTTTCAGTCTCTTTTTTTGCACTGGAAGAGCTGAAGTTGACCTGTTGATCGATGTGCAGCCATATTGAAAGCCCCACAGAGACTTATTTTTGTAGATTAACTGCTACGGTAGGACTGTTTGAAAATTGTGGTGAGTGCACTCACATAGTTGCTTAACTTGTGCTTTATAAATTACTAATTTAGAACATTAACTTGACTATGAACTATTTTGAGGCTTATTGATATGTATACACTGACTTAAGTGTATAAGAGGATGAAATTAAAAAAAAAAAAGAAAAGATCTGGCATGCTAATCAACTCATTAGATCTTGGGATTAAGGTTTCATTTGCACTTCTACCTTGACATCGTTGTCTTTAGGAATAAATCATCATGAATTCAGTAGTAAGAACTCAAACCCCCTTTTCCCGGTTTCTACATGGGGTCAAGGTGCCGTGTCAGCTGTCGCCATCTCTCTCTATTCAGTGCCACTTTCCTGCCTTCTTTGACACTCATGCCTGTCTGACACAGATTTTCTCCCACACAATCCATCCACCTCTTTGCAGGAATCCCTCGTTTCCTCTTGTCTTCCCATGTGTCCCAAATCTTCTTCATTGGATTGTCTCTACTTTTGTGCACATTTTCCCGATCCTCCGTAATCTGTTCTTTTTGACCTATTCTGCAGGTGAAACTACTTAGGCTTCTGTTCTTATATCCTCATTTCTTCATCTGTCTGACAGTGTCCATCCTACCACCTTTCTCAGGCACTTCATCTCTATCACCTGTAGCTTCCTCAATTGCTCTGCCTTTACTGCCCGGTTTCTGTACCATACAGTAGTACTGGCTGGACCACTGTTTTGTACACCTTACTTTTCATCTTCCTTGGCATTTTTCTGTCATATATTGCACCTGACGCTGCGTGCCAGTTTACTGCAGTCCCTCTGATTCTAGCTTTGACCTCCTCATTCTGACTTCCCTTTTTCTCAACCATCCCTCCTCTGTACTTGAACCTATTAACCTGTTCCACTATTTTCCCTTCTATCTCAATTATCAGCTTCTTCTGAACTCCACCATTTGCTGCAGTTTAGAACTATGTTATCTGTACTCAGTTTCGTTCCTTGTGCCTTTAGTTTTGCATTCTATTCCCCTATCCGTTGGTGAAGTTCTTGCTCAGAGACTGCCTGTAATGCCACATCGTCTGCATAAAGCAACTCTGTTGACCTGTCCCCTCCAACCTGTTTGCTAATGAAGTCCATCAACAGTAAGAACAGTAGTGGGCTCAGAGCTGGACCCTGATGCACACCCACTCCCACTGAGTACCCCTCTGTGAGATCAAACACCATTTGGGCTTGAGTCATTGGGTTCTTTTTCATAGCTTGCACTAATTCTACCAATGTTTCTGGGTCTTCAGTCCACTGCATGGCTGCCCAAATCAGCTTTCTAGGGACCTTGTCATATGCTTTCTCCACGTCTAGAAATGCCAAGTTGGACTCTTTCCTTACCTCCAGCTTCTGCTCAACTATTTATGTTGCTACAAACATTGGGTCATTTGTGCTGCATTCTGATCTTAATCCAAACTGATTATTTATTATCTTATGTTCTACTACTCTGCATATTGGTTTATCATTCACCCTCTCCAGAACTTTCATGCAATGTGACAGGGGTTTGATACCTCTGTAGTGCCCACAGTTGTGAAGGTCCCTTTTGTTTTGAGCACTGGTACTAGTATGCTTATTCTCCAGTGATCTAGGATACTCCTTTCTCTCACATGCTTATGAATACCCTCAAGAGCCATTTCTCCTCATCTGAGCCTGCTGCTTTCCCTGATTTCATTTTCCCTAGTGCTCTTCTTACTTCTTTTATGGCGAGTTCCTCTTTTTTTTCTCTCATCGTATGCTGTTTGGGACAGAATAGTTTCTGTGGGATTTTCTTCATTACGAAGCTGATAGAATTACTCCTTCCATCTGCCTTTGATGCCCTGTGGGCTGGTGAGTAGGTTGTTGCTAGTATCGCTTATGAAATGTCTCTATCTTCTTCATCTTTCTGTCGTTGCCTTGCAACCTGATATAGTTTCTTTTGTGCCATCTACTGACTTATTTTCCAGAAGCTGGTTGAGTGCCTCTGTTGCCGTGTTCTTTGCTATTGTAACTGCTCTCTTACCCTATTTGTTAGCCAGCCAGTGAAAATTCCTTCTTAACCTTGTCCATCTTTTCTATCTCCCACTTTTGCCTGCACTCTTTCTTTCTTTTGATGACTTCCTGGACTTCTGCATTCATCCACCAGCTTTCTCATGTATCTTATTTCTATACCTGGCTCTGCCCACATCTGTTCTGTAGTCCTCACACATGCTATTTTGAGGTAATGCCATTCTTCAATTCCACCTGTTTCTTCTTCTGCTTCTTCTTGAGGTGCTAGTGCCCTGTGTAATTCCTTGAACTATTGTGCTTTCTCTCCATTCAACTTCTATCTCTTCAGCCTGGTCTCTGTTGATCTTAGTGCCTTCTCTGACTATTGCTGGCATCTGATTGTTGCAACAAACAGTTTATGCTATGGCCAGCTGTTTTACTGGAAATGAATTTACAATCACTGATTCCATGCCATTGCCCTTTCCTTGCTGGGAAGAAGTTTACCTGAGTTATATGTTGGCCACTCCAGTATGTGGTCTTGTGACTGTCTCTCTTTCTGTTCCATGTGTTGTCTACTATCAAGCTATTTGTCAGACAGAAGTTTAGAATGGTCTCTCCTACTTTATTCCAGTTGCCCCACCCATGTGGACCCCAGCAGTCCTTATATGTTGTTCTGTCTGTCCCAGTATGTGCATTTTAGTCACTCATTGTTAATACCAATTTATGTTGTCCTGGTGTCTAGAAGGTCCTGAAACTGCTGTCTGAAATGCACTGCCATCTGAATGCTGAATACTGTCCTATCATTAGGCTGGAATCCTGATTGCCATGCATCTGTCACTAATCCTGACGACATCTTTCACTGTCTTCTGAAGCCCCTCCCTCGTGATTCCCATACCATTTCTAGCCTGTCCTTCTCCTGAGTAGTAGACTCTGGATCCCAAGCCAAGTGGTTTTGCTGCACTGCCCTTCCATTTTGTTTCCTTGCTACATAGGATGTCCAGTCTTCTCATTACCATCATGTCATCCACTTCCAAGGTGCATCCTGCCAGTGAAGCTACACTGAGTGTAGCAATTCACTTCCAAGGTGCATCCTGGCAGTGAACCTACACTGAGTGTAGTAGTTCAGATTTAGCAGGTTGATTGGTTTTACATCCAGCTGTTTTTCAACAGAGCTGTCCCAGGTAACCCAAGTGCTTATTGATTTATGGCTGCTGGGCTTTAAGATGGGTAAACACTGGCTAATAGAGGCACATGCAGCCCTCTCACCATTAGCATGGATCCCTGGCATAGATCGGAGTAGGACAGGTCCTGTACACACTTATCACCTAGTTGGTGACATTAATCAACACAACCGAATCACCTAGAACCATATTGTACACCATTGAGTGGATAGCCCTGCCACGGCCTGCAGATTATGATCGGTGTTCTCCTACCGTGAGGATGCTGCACACCATAGTAGATGCCCAAAGTGGTTGGTTTATGCAACTCTTCCCCCTATAGGGCACCATGTAGAGTCTGTGCTGCTGCCCACAGCTCCATTCTTTTGGTCAGTTTGAGATGAAAACACTCACCACATTTTTCAGAGGTGGGAGGATCCCACAGAGATACAGGGAGAACATGCAAACTCCAAACAGACATTGACTGGAGGTCAGGATAGAACCTTGTACCTTATGCATGGAAGCAAAGACCTTAACCACTATGCCAGCTAGTCAAAATAAGATTTATCCTTTATAAGAAGCAAGTTAAGGAGCATGTCTAACTGAAATGGGGTAGAATCAGATGTATAAAACTAAGCACAAGCACGCACGCAAACACACACACACACACACACACACACACACACACACACACACACACACACACAAATTCACTTATGCATTTGCAACCACAGAAATACACAGGATTTACTTGTATTGACAGATGCACACATCCACATGCACATGTAGGTGTGCAGTATAACAAGCGATAATCACTGGAGACAGTCTCATCAGTTCATGTACAGTTTGTTTACTGCAAACAATCTAAAATAAAGTTCACTTTTAATGAAAAAATGAAAACAAGCACCGTATTTACATACGTTCCATTTCTGAGCTTGTTAGTCCAAAGCTAAAGTTACCTCAGATCTAGTTTGCCTCTGCAATAGATCGGAGGTTCTCTCATAGCTCGGGCCAGTAAAAAACTTATTTCTTGAAAATTTATAATAATACTTAAAAAAAAAATATTTAGATATTTATTTTTATATACTTAGATTAGCTCTTATAGCTTATTGTATAGTTTCCCTTCCCTTGGGGTGCCTTTTTTCTTAACTAGTAGTTTGCTTTCTTGGCCTTGTTTTATTTTAGACCTTGTTAAATCTTTAATAGTACTTTAGATTGTAGTTGTGGGCTTAGAATAGTGACTTTTCTGTCACTGCTTTGCTATATTTAGTCTTTAGAGTATTGAACAGTGACTTTTCTGTCACAGCTTTGATATATTTAGTCTTTAGAGTTTAGATGAATAATATAAAGTGTGTATGTGCTGTTTAGTATTTTACCCTATAGTTTTAAAAGGGCTTGTTTGATATTTTTTGTTTGGGAGTGTCTAGTTCTTTACAGCACCCTATTGAGATTGTGTGTTACAGTATGGCTGACCATGATAAAGATAAAACCCCTAAATCACGGTTTAAGAAATGTCCTAAATGTGGGCAGAAAATGTCTGTCACTGACAGTCATGTGAATTGTGTTTACTATTTGGGAGCATTGCATCTCCAGGAAAGCTGCTCCATTTGTCATTCTTTCTCTTCTGGGGTTCTCCAGGAGAGAAAGAGAAAGTTAATTGACAGAGGTTTAGTTAAACCATCCTTTCAAGAAGCTTTGTGTGACCAGGACAGGTCCAGCAAATCCTCAAAGTCTTCTAAGGCTTCTACTTCTTCTGAGGTAAAGAAATCTAAAAAACCTTCGACGTCGGTTCCGCAGACCTCAGAGCTGACCGTCTTGTCCTTTAGGAGCTGGTCTCCGGTTCTGGAACCGGTATCCGAAATGCCGAAGTCTCCACTCCTGCAGTCTGTACCTCCTTCTATCCACTCATCTCGGTCTTCGATAAGCCTTTCCGATTTGGATGTGGATCATGTGGTGCAGAAGCTTTTACAAGCACTGGCCTTTGCTAAATTTTTATCAGCTCCGACCCAAACAGCTTTGGAACCCAAAGACCATTTTACCATCTACTACTCTTCCTCCTCCGAGCCATACCAGTCCTTCGGAGCCAGAGGAGTCAGACTTGATGATTATTGAGCCTTTGGAGCCGATGCCTGTACCAGTGTCCTCGGCTCCATTTACTCTGGCGTCCTCTGCGCCGATCGAGGAATCTAGGAGCCGACACTCTCTGGTTGGGTCCGGGGAGGATAGTCGGACTGACTTGTCGGTTCTGACTGCCTCTCAGGGCTTCGGCTCGGATGAACTCAGTTCCTACCTCTGGCTCGGAACCCGCTGTCCCGGTGTCAGGGGTATTGACGGTTTCCTCGGATCCGTTGGTCCCTTCTCATCGGAGCAGAGGTGTCTTCGAAGCCATGAGGAGAGTTATGTCTCCTAAGACATCTTCGACTTCAGGTCCGGCTACCTCCTCCCCAAAAGCTCCTGTGTCTGCTTCTGCTTCACAGATCCTTGCTAAGCATAGAGACCCAGAGCCTCAGGAGGCCCCATTGGGTGTCCCTGCTCTTCCGAGACCTCACCAGAAGCCCCCACTGATGAGGTTCCCAGGAAGAGAATCTGTAAGAGGAAGCATTTAGACTCCCCACAGGAGTCTCTCATATCCAGTACTGACTTGGATGAATCAGAAGGATCCCTACGGTCCCCCTCTGAGGATATCTCATTTGCTGAGATATTAGAAATCCCTTGGGCAGAGGGGTGACTGGCAGCCCACTAACCCTACAGAAGACGAGTCTGTTTTCCTGAAGGCTTTCGGGTTTCAGCCCTCCGCCTCTTGGGTGTCTCCGCCCTTCGATGAGCTTATGCAGCTGGTCTCACGAAGGGTGTGGGAGTCTTTGGACACCATGAAACCTGTCCCCAGGAGGCCTAATAAATTTATTTCTGCCTCCAGGACAAATATTTTCTTACTAAGGGTGTGCCAGTTGATGCCATGGTGGTGGCGGCAGCCACCAAAAAGGAAATTTCAGAAACTTCCTCCTCTATCCATCTTCCTAACAGAGATTCTAGGATCATGGATAGATATGGGAAGCGCACGTACAGTTCAGCGACTTTTGCACTCCGTTCGTTCAACTATCTAACCCATTTTACTAGACTGCAAAGAGATCTCCTAAAAGAGTTTAGAGATACTCTTCAGGGTACAGTAGCTGCAGGAGCTTCAGATAAAGTTGCCTCCCAGCTTGCTACCCTCAATTCCATAGTAAACTCGTCCATGCGCCTCATTTCATATGCAGCTGATGGAGCGAGCAGGGTAGCAGGTACAGAAATTGCTCTTAGGAGACACTCCTGCATGTTTTTGTGTTCCTCCACGGAGCCCTTTAAGTCATTCTTCGTCAGTACCCCTTTTGATGGCTCATCCCTTTTCGGGCCCAAAGTTAAGGAAACTTTGACCAGGTGTGAGCAGGAAGGAAAGACTCTTGTCTGTTGTCGGAGTCAATTTTTCCACTCCTACCAGACCCCACCCCAAGGGTCAAGGTGAGGAAACATGTGGTTCCGTAAAGCACAAGGAGCCTTTCAGGACACACGTAGTGAACCCCCCTCCAGGGGCAAAGGAGGGGGGCAATAATGGAAGATGCCACCCTCGCAGCAGAGGTGGTCCACAAAACCAGGGAGATGGAGATCAGTTCTTTGGGAAGCCCTACCAGCGCTCCTGAAAGGAGGCCCAACTGTCCTGCTCTGGAGGCAATCGGGGGTCGCTTATCTTTGTATCCAGATGCCTGGCTCAAAATAACAAATGACAACTGGGTACAAAGTATCATTTCCAGAGGATATTTCATTCCTTTTGTCACCCCCTCCACTGACCAGAAAAATCCTGGATGTTCCACCCAGTTACAGGGAACAGGCAGCAATAGAGGTCCGATTGTTGCTAACAAAAAAAGTCATCCAGCCAGTTCCAGCAGACCAGATAGGATTCGGAATTTACTCAAGATTCTTTTTAGCTCCAAAAAAGACAGGGGACTGGAGACCTATTTTGGACCTCAGCAGACTAAACAGATCTGTCAGGAAAGAGAAGTTCTGGATGGTCACTCTTCAGTCGATACTTCCCTTTTTAGGGAAAGACATTTGGATGTGCCCGATAGATCTTCAAGATACGTACTACCACATAAAAATGGCCAGACCATCCAGGGATTATCTGCGCTTCCAGCTGGGAGCCAATCATTACCAGTTTCGAGCCCTGCCATTTGGTCTTACTACAGTCCCCAGAGTGGTTCACCAAATGTATGGCAGTGGTCATGGCTCACCTGAGACATTTAGGATTCCAGGTGTTTTCATACCTAGATGATTGGCTCCTCACCGCCACCACCAGGCATCAACTCATACAAGCCAGGGACACCACTCTTTCTCTCTGCAGTCATCTGGGCATTATAATAAACTCAGGAAAATCTGCCTTGTCGCCATCGCAACATACCGTTTTTATCGGAGCAGAATTGGACACCACCACCACCACTTTGAGACTTCCAGCATAAAGAGTCTTTATACTCTGTCAGCAGGTCTACAATATCATATCCAAAAACAAGGCTCCAGCATCAGAGGTACTACAGTTGTTGGGCATGATGGCAGCCGCAGTATTAGCCATACTGTTGGGTTGCATGCACATGCGGATTCTGTACTGGCTGTTGTTCACTCAGTGGTCTTACCAAGAGATCCCAATGTCTCCTCTTATAATGATCACGAACACATGCAAAAAAAATCTTCAGTGGTGGTTGACCTCTCCATGTCACGATAGGTCGTTCTTTTGTTCTACCCCCACCAGCAGCCACAGTGACCATGGACGCTTCCCTGATAGGGTGGGGGGTGGGGGGGTATTTTCAGGGAAGAACAGCCCAAGGCACATGGACCATTCAGGAGATACATCTGCATATCAATGTCCTAGAGACGAGAGCAGTACTTTTAGCATTGCAGGATCTCTTCCTCTGGGTACAATTGTGATTCAGACAGACATGTCAGTGGTCTGGTACTTGAACAAACAAGGCTGAACCAGGTCCTACCCCCTTTGTCGCGAGGCCCTAAGAGTATGGCAATGGGCTACATCCACCCAGCGCTTTCTGTTAGCAACGGACATCCAGGGGAAATCCAACGTGATAGCAGACAAGCTGAGCAGAGCAATTTTGTTGTCTCACGAGTGGCCCCTCAAGAAAAAAATCGTGGACAGGATATTCTGCAAGTGGGGCCAGCCTTGCTGTGACCTTTTCGCCAACCATATGAACACGAAATGCAGAAGCTACTTTGCCCTGATTCCTCCTCTGGGAGAAGCACCAAGGAATGCACTCGTACACGATTAGCCTCCGGGTCTCCTCTATGCAATCCTACCAATTCCCTTGATACCCAAAGTACTACAGAAAGCAGAAGCCCTGGGAAGTACCATCATTCTAATAGCCCCTCATTGGCCTTGTTAGATTTGGTTCCCCTTCCTTCGACTTTATCAATTGGAGGACCCCTGGATTCCGGACCCAGTTCCAGATCTTCTGACGCACTCGTCAGGGGAACTTCATCCCTCTCTTCAGTCCCTAAAGCTGACAGCTTGGCTGCTCCAATTCCCATCATAGCCAGGTTCCATAACCTTTCTAATGAGACGCAGCAAATTCTAATATCCTCTCATAAATCCTGTACGAGGAAGCTATACCTTAGCAAATGGAAAAATGTACTATATGGGCCTCTCAAAACAACATTGATCCCTATGTAGCCTCTATGGCCTCTATACTAGAGTTCTTGGCCATGATATTCAACAAAGGAGCTGCAGCAGCAACTGTTCGGGTTCAACTTGCTGCTATCTGTAATTTTCACCTTGGATTTGAAGGATTGAACATAATGTCACACAAACTATCCAAAGCCTTTCTCAAAGGGACCTTTCATCTCAGACCACCTGTGAAATCTCTGTATACCCCATGGAATCTAAATTTTATGCTTTCTCGCATTATTCTCCCTCCATTCGGTTCCTCTTCCCCAATCACTCCAACAACTTAGAATATATGCTGCACAAGCTTGATGTTCATAGACAGCTCAGATTTTTCTTGGATAGGACAAAAGAGTTTAGGAAATCAGAACAGCCTTTCATTTCCTTTACAGATTCCAGAAAAGGTATGCCAGTGGCCAAAACAACTCTAAGTAGTTACCTGATTGTATCACATTTGTTTATTCAGCTGCTAATATGCCCTTACAACAAAAAATTAATGCTCATTCTATCAGAGAAGTGTCTTCATCCTGTTTTTTCTGCTAGACTTCCTGTAGATGGCATTTGTGCACCAGCCACTTGGTCAAGACCTCATACCTTTATCACTCATTACAAAGTTGACAGGGCCTCCTTTGGGTCTACTGTCCTGAAAAACATACTCCCGTGAGCCACCTGAGATATATGGTGCTTGGGACGCTACCCATCTGTAAGAATGAATGGCGAGATAGAACAACTTCACATAAAGAAGTTATGTACTTACCTTAACGTTCCATGTGAGCTTTCATCTCACCTTCGTTCTTACTTCCCACCCTCCTACCCCCCCCCCCCCCAGGGTTTTTCGAAGACCAAGATGCTAGAGTCTTCCTGGTTGCTCAACCCTTCTATAGCTCTCTTATAGAGTGATAGAATGACATATGGTATTATTATATGCAGCAAACAAGATCTGAGGTAACTCTAGGTGCATCATGGAATAGGGACTTGGCCTCGAGCTGTCTGAAGACCTCGAGCTTTGTAGCAGGCCAACTCTCCGAACCCATCTTTAAGAATGAAGGCAAGATGAAAAACTCACATGGAACATTATGGTAAGTGCATAACTTCTTTTTCTTGACATCTTAACTAACCACTGTGCCATAGCACTAGTATACACACAGACATGCACAGATGCACCCCTACTTAATGCAGTTTGTCTAATAATTGTTTGCCTGGATCTGCTGCAGCTGTCCTGATAGTGTTGTGTAGCTTAACTGTATGAAAGGGGAAAAATACATACCATTTTATAGGCTGGCAGAGGAAAAGAGCACAGCTGCTCCATTTATCAGTAAGCAATCGAGTAACTTAGCACAGTATTATTTAGTAAAAACAAAAAATATTTAATTAAAAATATATATATATATTTTAACCCCAAGCTTGCGTCATTGTACCCTGCTCCAACCAAGTCTGAGTTGTTTCAGTTTTGATTCTCAGTCTGCTTCAAGCACTAGTCACAGTACGCATTTTGAACCATTGAGAATTAGAAGTTATGTACTTACCATAACATTCCATCTGAGTAGGTGGATTCATTTGTCTGCAACCTGTGGGTTATGGATCCGATATCGGATCCGAACCGGCATGGTTTATCCAGCTATGGATCTGAGCTCTTAGCTCCTCCCCTCACCCATAATGCCCTGCTCTCCCTACATGACCTCAGATCAAGTTTGCCCTGAATCAAAATACCTTGGAAAGGGTAACGCCTAATATGCAGGAAACTGACAAGGCCAGGGGGATAGGAGGGCGGGATGGTTGCAGACAAATGAATCCACCTACTCAGATGGAACGTTATGGTAAGTACATAACTTCTAAATCTGAAGTAGGAGATTCATTTGTCTGCAACCTGTGGGACAGAGTCCCCAGCTACCTGAATCTTGGGCGGCCGTCATGGAAGGATATTCCGGAGCACCGCGGAGCCAAAGGATGCTCTACCTCTAGATGTGATATCCAGCTTGTAATGAGAAATAAAGGTATGGGATGAAGCCCAAGTGGCTGCTGAACAAATGTCATCCAGAGGAATTCTAGCCTTAAAGGCCGCTGAGGTAGAAACTGACCGAGTTGAATGGGCATGGACTCCCTCCGGTGCGGGCCTCCCAGAGGCTTGATAAGCTAGAAGAATACACTGCGAAATCCAGCGTGACAAGGAGACTTTGGAAATTGGCTTACCCAGATTAAATTTGACAAAGGAAATGAATAACTGGTCGGATTGCCTATGACCAGCTGTCCTGTTAAGATAAAAACGAAGCTGCCTGTGAACATCCAAAGAATGCAGCTTGTATTCACCCTTGTTCTGATATTTAGGAAAGAAAACAGGAAGGTTAATGGACTGATTAATGTTTGCTTCTGAAGCTACCTTAGGAAGAAAGGAGGGATTGGTCCTGAGGTATACGCGGTCCAGATGGAAGACCAAGTAAGGAGGCTTTGAAGATAAGGCTTGACGTTCCGAAACTCTTTTAGCCGAAGTAATGGCTACTAAGAAAGCAGTCTTGAGGGATAAAAATTTAAGATCTACTGTGGCCGCAGGTTCGAATGGGGGAGCGGTCAAGGCCTGAAGAACCAAAGACAGATCCCAAGGAGGAACCGCTTGCTTGACAGGAGGCCTAAGGAGAAAGGTGCCTTTAAGGAAGATTTTACACAATTTGGCAGACATAAGTGGTCCAGAGTCATGACCAACATGATAGTGAGAAATGGCCGCAAGCTGCACTTTGACCGTGGAACTACTGGCACCATCATTAAAGAGAGTGGTTAGGAAGTCTAGCACCAGAGGAAGGGGAACCATGAATGGATCTAGACCTTGCCGCTCCGCCCAAATGGAGAATCGTTTCCATTTACTGCGGTAAAGTTTCCTAGTAGATGGTTTATGAGCCGCTACCAAGATGGCCTTAATGGGAGACGAGATACCGGGAGTCCTAATTAGGAGTGGAACTGGAGCAGCCAAGCAGTTAGCTGCAGGTTGTCCAGATTCGGAGGTGATAGGTTCGATGGATGCGATATCAGATCCGGAATGGGATCTAGAATCCAAGGTGGATTCACCGAGTGAGACCTTAGGAAAGGGAACCAGATCTGTCGAGGCCAGAATGGGGCAATGAGGATCATTCTGCACCCCAACTGAGAGGCTTTCTGAAGAACTTGGATCATCAGAGGCAAAGGGGAGTAAGCATAAAGAAGACCAGGAGGCCAAGCATGCACCAGAGCGTCTCTCGGGGAATCCCCTGGAGGAGGGATTAGAGCGAAAAAACTGTCGCACTTGGTGTTTAAGGGAGACGCAAAAAGATCGCAACAAGGAGTTCCCCACCGTGCGAAGATACGTTTCGCTACTTGAGCATTGAGAGACCACTCGTACGGGGAGAGAATGGTGCGACTGAGCTTGTCCGCTAGGATGTTGGACCGACCCGGAATATGCGTTGCGATGAGAAAGCGGTTGGTGGAGATCGCCCATTCCCACACTCTCATGGCTTCTCGACATAAGGGATAAAACCTGGTTCCCCCCTGTTTGTTGATGTACCAGACCACCGACATGTTGTCTGACTGAATCGCAATTGTTCCCAGGGGAAGAAAGGCCTGAAGTGCTCGCAACGCTAAGAGCACTGCTCTCATCTCTAGAACATCGATATGCAGGGAGGTCTCTGAGTCGTTCCACGTGCCTTGGACCGTCCTGCCTGCAAAATGCCCCCCCACCCGAGGCGGGAGGCGTCCGTGGTCACCGTGGCGAGAGGGGGAGAAGCACAAAAGGGGCGGCCTCCGTGGAGATCCTGTGAGTGGAGCCACCACAAGAGGGACCACTTGCAAGCCTTGCTGATCGCAATGGGATGATGCAGAGGTAGAGCAAGGTAAGACCACTGAACTTGGTGTCCACTGAAGGACCCGCATGTTGAACCTGGCGAGAGGAAGAAGAGATATTGCTGCCGCCATGGACCCTAGAGCCCTCAGGACCAATTCCGCCGGAGCAGAGCTGGAGTGGAGGATGGCCCGCACCTGGAGTCGCAAATTCTGAACTCTGTCGGCTGTGAGGAAGGCTCTTAACTCCCTCGTGTCTAACCTGGCACCTATAAAATCTATCAACTGAGTAGGGGCCAGGTTGGATTTTGCTACATTTATCGTGATGCCCAAGTGGGGAGCTAGATAAAGAAAAGAGTCTCGCGCCAATGATAGTAGATGCCTTGTTGGGGCGGTAAGGAACCAGTCGTCCAGGTATGGGAAGACCTGCACCCCCTGAAGCCTCAGGTGGGCCGCAACCACTGCTAATACTTTGGTGAACACCCTGGGGGCTGTGGTGAGACCAAAGGGAAGGACCCTGAGCTGGTAGTGACTGGCTCCCAGCCGGAAGCGAAGAAACCTCCTGGAACGTCTGTCCATTAGTATGTGATAGTATGCATCCTTGAGGTCTATAGAGCGCATCCAGTGATTCTCTCCCAGAAGGGGGAGGATGGATTGCAAGATGACCATCCGGAACTTCTCCTTGGGAACTGCCAGGTTTCACAGGGACAGGTCTAATATTGGTCTTAGGTCCCCCGTCTTCTTTGGCACTAAAAAGAACCTGGAGTTAGAACCCTGATCCTATCCGATCTGGTCTGGGGGGGACGGGCTGGATGGCTCTTTTCCCCAGCAGATGGCCAATTTCTGCCGAAGTGGCCTCCCACTGACTGGGTGGAACGTCGGGGAGGGATTTGAATTTTGGAATGTGATGAAAGGGGATCTTGTATCCTCTGGATATAATGCGGAGGACCCAGCGGTCTGATGTTATGGACCCCCATGCCACTAGGTGCTCCGAAAAACGTCCCCCGACTGCCTCCAGAGTGGAGCAGTCGGGCAACCCTTCAGGGCTGCTGCACGGGCCGTTCAGAGAAAGGTTCTCTGGACCCGAAGTTCCTGGGAGCCCCTCTGCCCCTGGGGCGGCGTCCTCCCTGTCCTCCTCTGCCACGGAAGGATTGGTTGTCCGGAGCGGGTTGGGATTGCTGCAACTTCCGGAACCACATCTTCTTCTGGCCCTTTTGGTTCCTAGAGTAGGACCTCTGGGGCACAGAGAAGCGGATTCCGACGGCAGACAGCGTCTTCCCGTCCTTTTCGCTCTGGGTTAAGGTGTCGCGAACCGTCTTGCCAAAAAGGGCAGAACCATCGAAGGGGGCTTTCGCGAAGGACGCCTTGAAGGGCTCCGTGAAATCGCAAAGGCGGAGCCAGGCCTGGCGTCTTGTGACTAGGCCTACTCCTGCAGCTCTAGCGGCTCCCTCAGTAGCATGGGACAGCAACCGCATAGAGGTATTCGTCACGGATCGAAGAGTGGCCATACGGGTGGAGTGCAAAAGTTTGTCCTCCTCCGACATGGACTCAGGGGGGGATGCAGCGTATTCCTTAATAAGATCGCGCTGCATCCTGATCACATGTGCCAAGTAGTTGAGTGCCCTCACTGAGAAGGTCGCAGAACTAAACATTCACTTCCCCAAGCGGTCCATCATCCGAGACTCCTTGCTTGGTGAGTGGACTGAGGGACTCTCCTGAGCGAGTTCCGTCTTGGTGGCTGCTGCCATCAACATGGCATCTACAGGGGGCCCCTTACTCCAGTGGGCACGGTCAGCAGGGGGGCTAAGGATTCGGTCTGGCCTTTTGGGGATTGGCTCCACGGTGTCCGGTTCCTTCCACGCCCTGGTGGTAATGAGGTCCACCAGGGGGTCTGCAGGAGGGGACACCCAAGAGGTAGACGGGCCCGCTTCGAATGCCTTCATGAACACGGACTCGTCCGAGGAAGACTTGGGGGCAGACCACCCCCCCCTTATGCGAAGCATTTCCATGATGTCTCCAAAGGAGACATCCTCGGGGGGTGATCTTGGGGAGCCTTCCCCTTCCTCCAAATCTGTGTCTTCAGTTAAAGACTCGGGGGAGTCTATGTGCCTCCTTTTACACGTATGCTTGCGAGGGGCTTCCTCGGGGGGGGCTGTCCGAGGAGCCCTCGCAAGCAGTGTCTTGTTCCAAAGGAACAGCTTGGGGCACTGAAGCGGGCTGTCCCAGTGGCCGGATGGTGGAAGCCTGACCCAGTGCAGATGGAGCGCGGGATGGAGCCGAAGCAAGTGCCGGGGGTCCGGAAGCCCTCAACAGAGCCCTCTCCACTACATCAAAAGCCGAGGGGGAGCCAGCCCCGACCAAAGGATCCGAAAGTCGGCTCCCCCTCGGATCCGAAGAGTGGATCGGAGCCGGCCCCGAGACACTCTGATCCGAGGGACCAGTGCGCTCTGACACAGACGGCGCCGAAGGCACACTGAGTCCCCCGGATCCGAAGCTCGGATCCGAAACACTCGAGGGCAGGGTCAGATCCGAAGTACCTAGTACTATCGGCGCCGACTCACCCCCGGCTCCGAACCTGGGTAGCTGGTCGGAGAAGGAGCTATAGGCTTGAAAAATGGGGTCGAGCTCCCCCCCACAGCGGGGGGGGGGGAGGCAGGAGCACTCCCATCTGCATCTGGGCCTGGATGAACCCTTCTCATCATCCGGTCCAGATCGGCGTCAGAAAGGCTATACGTGGATCTCGAAGAGGCTACCGAGGTAGGCCTTGAGTGCCTCCTCGATAGCCTTAACGGAGATCGGGTCTCCTCCTCCTCAGGCCCCGGTGAAAAGCAGACCGGAGCCGAGGGGGGGGGGGGAGCCAGTAGCCAAGGAGGCCGGAGGAGAAGCCCGCTTAGCTGGTGGGGCCGAAACGGAGGTCTCGGCCCGCCGCTTGTGGTGCTTCACTCTTCGGTCCTTTTTTCTTGCCTCTCTCTCCTCCAACCCAGCAGCGGGAGGTTGAGTCCCAGGTGGAGGAGGGGGAGCAGGCGAGGAGGGAACCGAGGCCACGGTACCCACCACAGGAGCGGGAGCGGGAGCCGAAACCGAGTCCGGGGGTAGAAGTCCCGCCAGGACCAGCTTCGACCTCCGCTCCTTCAATGCCCTGGGGTTGAACCCTGCACAAATGGAACATCCAGAAGTGAGGTGTTCAACCCCAAGGCATCGAGCACAGTGTGGCCATCAGCAGGGGATAGCTTATGGCCACACTCGGAGCACTTGGAGAATATTGCCTTAGGGGCTTCTGACATAATAAAGTCTTTTTTTTTTTTTTTACAAAGAAAAACAAAAGACAGAGACTAGTACTAAACTAGTACACACACAAGGCCCCACACAATACACTCACACAGAAACTCCGACCAGCGAGGAGGATAAACTAAAAGTTTTAAAATTAAAAATTTTAAGCTGAAAGTATCAAATTATAAAGGGGAACCTAACACAATCACTCAAATATCACAACAAATACTCAAATTAAAGCTTTCTTTAAGTACAAAAAATCGCTTAGCTGAAGAGCTCAGAATCCAAGACCTGGTTACCAGCGCGGCAAACTAGATCTGAGGTCATGTAGGGAGAGCAGGGCATTATGGGTGAGGGGAGGAGCTAAGAGCTCGGATCCATAGCTGGATAAACCATGCCGGTTCGGATCCGATATCGGATCCATAACCCACAGGTTGCAGACAAATGAATGTCCTACTTCAGATATGTCTGCTTGCTTTTCATCTGGCAACTTAACTGCCCCTCCCCCCCCCAAAAAAAAATAAACAATAGGAAGGGTAGTAAGGTCTAATCACATGATTCCTGTTTGAGGGGAGGGGGGCTGTGGCTAAATGTCATTTCAAAAACATCATTTCGAAAACAGTCAATTCAAGTCAACTGATTTTTTTAACATAAAAAAAAATGAAATAAACTTTCTATTCAGACGGCAACAGTCCAGAAACTAGCATGAGCCATTCCTACACAGTAATGTCAGCTGATAATTCACCTTATTCAGCTAGAACATGGAATGTGGTGTGCTCTGGGTTCGATCTCCAGGCAAAGGTCAGAGTTTTCCTTTCTTGTAGCATAGGTAGGAAGAATCACTGACACATGCATTTGGTCATGTGCATGTGTTTGTTTGTTTCTGGGGTAGAAAAAGAGGAGGCTAGAATTTGTATTGCTAATAATTTGACTGACACTCTTTCTGTAAAATGGCTGATTGCAATGCAAGCCATTATGACCTGTGAACTGGATCTGTTATTTTTTGTCTGCATTTTCTGCCGAACCTCTATTAACAGTTTATGGTTATTTACATGCAGCAAGACACAAGGAAATTCCTTCAGAAAAAATGAAGGGGTCTGCTAGTCTGTGGTTGTATCTTCCGTCTTTGAAATTGTGTTGTGCATTGAGCTTACATACATTGTAGGTAGTTATGCAGGTGTTAAACAAGCAGGTTTGCAACTGCTTTTGTTTGTGGGGTGTTACGTGGCAGTTGTACTTATTGGGAAAATTAATTCTGTTTTTCTGTCATCTCTTGCAGGTGGATAAACGGAAAGAAAGCTGCTTGGTGCGGTTTGAAGACAATTCTGAATTCTGGGTACTTTGGAAGGACATCTACTCCCGTAAGGAATCTTTTATAATTAAGGTGCTTGACTCTGGCATTTTCTTGTTACAGTGGACCATGATACGATAGAAGAAATAGAAAAAAAAAAAAGAGTTTGAATGAGAACAAGAGAAAATGCAAATAAGCTGAATCCATAGAGGTTTGGCCTTCTGTGACACACTGATTCTTGTAATTTGCTTGTTTGTTTCTGAGATTCTTCAGTAGTTGTATATCGGATCACTCTTGTAACTCTATTGTAAATCTGTCAACCCCCTCACTTAAACTGCTGTCCTTTTTCTTGTTTTCTGTTCTTACAGTTTAAATCTGTATTCTACATTGTATTAGGTTCATTGACTCCAGTGTCTGCTATACCACAGCACAGTACCTTTATACAGTTTTTCACTTGCAGCCTTTTAATGTAAATAAATAAAATATAGAAAATAAATAACATCTGACTACATGTCATTCTTTGTTTGTTTTCCTCATCTTCTAAGTTTAGTTACCTTAATACAGGTCCTTCAGCTGCTCTTTTGTTCTTTTTTATTTCTACTTGTATATCATCAACATTGATCAAAATGATCTGAAGTAGTTGACTTCATTCTTTCTGCACATATGGTTATATGGATCCGATTCGGATCCGAGCCAGCAAAACTTTTCAAGTATCAGCTCCGAGCTCCAAGCCCCTCCCCTACCTATATTACATCACTTCCTCCTATCTAGCTCCAGATCTAGTTTGCCGCTCTGAGTCAGCATCGTGGTCTCTGAGCTCCTAGCTAGTTGGTAAGGTTTTTGGTCCTTTGTTGCTAATTGCTGAGTGTGAATATCTTCCCTTTTTCCTCCCTTACATCGCGTTTGGTCGTGTTAGTTTAAAAAAAATATATATATAATATATATATATAGTTATTAATTTAAGTGTTTGTGTAGTATTGTGTTACTGGTTCCCGCCTAGGCCCAATCCCTGTTAAGTGTGTGTGTGTGTGGGCCCTAGGGCTTTTTCTGTCTTTACTATGACTGAGCAGCCTAAAGTTCTCTTTAAAAAGTGCACAGAGTGTGGTCATAAGCTTTCTCCAGCCAATGGCCACACTCTGTGTGTTCTATGTTTAGGGGTTGCCCATCTGTCTGCATCCTGCGACATTTGTTCGGGTTTTAACCCTAGGGCGTTGAAGGATCGTCGGGCTAAGCTTGTGGCTAAAGGTCTGCTACCAGTTTCTGCCCTGGAGTCTGCCTCGGTTTCCTCCCCAGCTGGTGACTCTGTGCAGGCAGGGACTCAACCTCCCACCAGGCCTGTTTCCTCAGAGTCGTCTCAGAGAGGTAGGGACAAGAGAGAGAAGGAGAGGCGCCATAAAGAGAGGGACAGGCCCAGAAAAAGGTCTCCGGACAGGGCAGTCCTTCTCCAGCCCCTCTTCTAAGGTACCCAGGTCTCGTTCTCCTCGGCTCCGCTCTCCCAGTTTCTCACCAGAGCCGACGGAGCCATCGGAGCCGAGGCACTCCCCTGTGATCCGACCCAGACCCGAGTCAGTCGCTTCCTCCAGATCGACTCGTAGTGTATCTGAACTTGATATGGACAGGCTTATGAGGAGGATCATCCAGAACCAGATTCAGATGAGGGTCTTATCAGGGCCCTTTCCCATTGGTGAGGGTCCTCCTTCTACTATGTTCCACCCTATTGCTCCTTCCCAGATCCAACCCGACACTTCGGGGTTCTCGGGTCCGAGACCTTTCAGAGCTTGTAGGGTCAGCGCCGATGGTTTTCGTTTCCTCGACGCCGGCCGTCACCTTGAGTTCCTTGGATCCGATCTCGGATCCAGAGGACTCTCGGAGCTGTGGTCAGGGAGTCGGACCCGAGGGTCGAGATATCGCTCTTTCAGATCCCACCTTCGGTGCCCGGACTACCCCGCTGTCGGCTCCGTTCCCTGCTTCGGTGCCGGGGAGAGCCTCTTTCTTACGTTCTACAGAGGTGTGCTCTCCATCGGCATTCGGGGCAGTGGAAAGGGTCCTCTCCCAGGGGTTGAGACCTCAGCTCACATCCTCGGATCCCACCCAGACCCCTCTGATTTTGGGAGTCACACTGGAGAGGAACCTCGTAAGCGCAAGTGCAAAAGGAGGCACTTGGACTCCCCTGAGTCCATTACCACTGATACGGACTTGGATGAAGGAGAGGGTTCCCCCAGATCACCTACCGAGGACGTCTCATTTGGAGACATTATGGAGATCCTCCGCCAAAGAGGAGGTTGGTCAGCCCCCAAACCCTCTGCGTATGAGTCCGTATTCCTGGAGGCCTTTGGCTCGGGCCCATCTACTTCCTGGGTCTCCCCTCCAGCTGACCCTTTGGTGGACCTCATCACCACTAGGACATGGAAGGATCCTGACACCATAGAGCCTGTACCCAAAAGGCCAGACAAAATTCTTTCCCCGCTGTCAGACAGGCAGGCATGGTCCAAGGGAGCCCCAGTAGACGCTTTGGTGGTTGCAGCTGCCACAAAGAAGGAACTGGCACAGGAGAGTTCCTCGGTCCATCCTCCAGACAAGGAGTCCAGGTCGATGGATCGTTTTGGAAAGCGCGTTTACTCATCAGCGACATTTTCTATCTGTGCGCTGAATTACTTGGCACGTCATCTGACTGCAGCGAAACCTTATATCGGAGCTAACTGAGTTGCCCCCGGAGTCTCTGTTGCAGCAGGACAAGCAGCCCTTTACCGTGAAGATGACTACACTGAAATCAGTGACTAATACCTCTATGCGTCTCCTCTCTCATGCCACGGAGGGAGCCAATAGAGCTGCTGGTACAGGCGTTGCCTTGAGGCGACATGCCTGGATCAGGCTGTATTTGCAGACCCCTTTAAGGCGTCTTTCATCAACGCTCCTTTCGATGGATCATCCCTCTTTGGGAAGACTGTACGTGACACACTAACCCAGAGTGAGAAGGACGGAAAGACTTTGTCAGCCGTCTGAATCCACTTCTCTAACCCCCAGAGGTCCTATTCCTGGAACCAAAAGGGTCAAAAGAAGATGTGGTTCCGGAAATCACAGTCCTTTTGTGACACTCAGGAATATTTGTCCCCCAGAGGCAGAGGGGGACAAGACTGATGCCGTCCTAGAGGCAGAGGGGGTCCCAGAAACTTCGGGTCTAGGGAACCTTTTTCCGACAGACCCGCTCAGCAACCCTGAGGGGCTGCCTGGCTGCCCTACTCTGGAAGCAGTCGGGGGAAGATTTTCCTTACATCCAGCGGCATGGGAGTCCATTACTGCAGACTGCTGGGTGTTAAACATCATATCCAGAGGATATTCTATCCCTTTCATTTCACATCCTATAACTCCAGCTCACCTTCCAGATGTTCCACCCGCTCACAGGGAGGCTGCAGCTTTAGAGGTTTCAAAGCTGCTACATAAACGAGCCATCAAGCCGGTCCCCCCAGATCAATCCGGATCAGGCATCTACTCCAGGTTCTTTTTAGTGCCAAAGAAGACGGGGGACCTCAGGCCCATTCTGGACCTGTCTGACCTCAGGCCCATTCTGGACCTGTCTGACCTCAGGCCCATTCTGGACCTGTCTGACCTCAGGCCCATTCTGGACCTGTCTGACCTCAGGCCCATTCTGGACCTGTCTGACCTCAGGCCCATTCTGGACCTGTCTGACCTCAGGCCCATTCTGGACCTGTCTGACCTCAGGCCCATTCTGGACCTGTCTGACCTCAGGCCCATTCTGGACCTGTCTGACCTCAGGCCCATTCTGGACCTGTCTGACCTCAGGCCCATTCTGGACCTGTCTGACCTCAGGCCCATTCTGGACCTGTCTGACCTCAGGCCCATTCTGGACCTGTCTGACCTCAGGCCCATTCTGGACCTGTCTGACCTCAACCTGTCGGTAGAGAAACAAAAATTCCGGATGGTCACTCTACAGTCCATTCTACGTTTCTGAGAGAATGCGACTGGATGTGCTCGTTAGACCTCCAGGACGCTTACTATCACATCAAGGTCCACAGGAGCTCCAGGAGGTTTCTCTACTTCCGGCTAGAGGCCAGTCACTTTCAATTCAGAGCCCAACCCTTTGGTCTCACCACAGCCCCCCAGGATGTTCACCAAGCATATGGCGGTCATAGCGGCTCACCTGAGACTTCAGAGTATTCAGGTATTCCCCTACCTAGACGACTGGCTCTTCGCTGCATCCACCAGAAGTCTCTTGTGTCAGGCCCTACACTACTTCCTCGGTCTGGCTCACAAGTTAGGCATCACAATCAATCTCAACAAGTCCCACCTGACTCTGGTTCAGATCATAGACTTCATCGGGGCACAGTTGGATTCGATTCAGTCAAAGATTTTTCTCACCCCGGAAAGGATAGGAAATCTCAGACTCCATATATCAGCGATCTTGGAGCACTGTGTAGACACAGCAGCCGATGTTCTCAGGGCCCTGGGTTCGATGGCAGCCGCAATCTCCCTCTTGCACGTCTTCACATGAGAGTCCTTCAGTGGACTCTGGCAGTTCAGTGGTCCTGGCTAGACCTTCCGATGAGTTTCCACATCCGAATCAATCAGACATGCAGAACGTTACTCCAGTGGTGGCTTCAATCAGCGGACATTTTTGCGGGGCGCAGCTTCCTAGCCCTTCTGGATCAAGCCACGGTGACCACGTACGCTTCCAAGCTCGGGTGGGGGGGGGCACTTCCTGGGAAGAACTGTCCAAGACACGTGGTCCCCTCCAGAGACCAAGCTACACATCATTGTCCTGGAAATGAGGGCAGTGCTTTTAGTGTTGAGAGCCTCCCATCCTGTCCTACCTCCAGGAACGGTAGCCATTCAGTCAGACAACGTGTCTGTAGTCTGGTATATAAATAAACAGGGAGGGACCCGATCCTACCCCCTTTGTCGTGAGGCCATGAGGGTTTGGGAGTGGGCCATATCCACCAGCCGGTTTCTCATAGCAACACATATCCCGGGTTACTCCAACATTCTAGCGGATAGTCTCAGCAGAGCAATTCTTCTTCCTTACGAGTGGTCTCTGAAACAGTCAGTGGCGGAGAAGATCTACCGTGTTTGGGGTCAACCTTGCTGCAATTTCTTCTCATCTCCTTTTAACGTGAAGTGCAGCAACTTCTTCGCTCTGATCCCCCATCCAGGGGATGTCCCCAGAGATGCTCTAGTCCATGCTTGGCCTCCCGGGCTACTGTATGCTTATCCCCCATTACCTCTTATTCCGAAGTTCCTTCAGAGAGCTTGCCGGCTGCAGTGCAAAGTCATTCTCATAGCTCCCTTCTGGCCGCGCCGTGTGGTTTCCCTTCCTATGGTTTCACCTGTTGGTTCCTCCATGGACTCTAGATCCATGTCCGGATTTAATTTCTCACCCGTCGGGTTTGCCCCTGCCCAACCTGGACAGTCTCAAGCTGACTGCTTGACTGCTTCACTTCCCATGATCATCAGGACTCCCGGACTTTCGTCCCCTGTTAAGAATATTCTGGTAGCTTTTCTTAAAACCTCCACTAGGAAACTTTACAATAGCAAGTGGAGACGTTTTTGCGTTTGGGCCTGTCAGCACAATCAGAGCCCGTTTACAGCCCCTGTTCCGGTCATATTGGATTTTTTGGCAGATCTTTTTCGGTCAGGCGCAAGTGCTTCCACCATCAAGGTTCAACTGGCTGCCATCTCCAATTTTCATGTAGGTGAAAATAAGGTAGCTCTGGCTTCTGCCAAACTATGTAAAGCCTTCCTGAAGGGCACTTTTTTATTGCAACCACCAGTTAAAGAAACAGTGCCCCCCTGGGATTTGGCTTTGGTCCTTTAGGCCTTGACTTCTCCCCCTTTCGAGCCAGCCGGTTCTGTTCTGATGAAGTTTTTGTCGTGGAAGACAGCATTCTTGGTCACCATCACTTCAGCTAAAAGAGTTTCAGAGTTGCAGGCCTTATACTCCTTGCCTCCCTGTTTGGTTTTCCACAAGGATAGGGTTTTGCTGCGTACGAACCCTTCTTTTCTTCCCAAAGTGTCTTCAGCAGCCATTATTAATCAATCTATAAATTTACCAGTCTTCTTCCCAAATTTTCAGAATAGAGGTGAATGTAAGCTTCATTTATTGGATGGTCCATAGACAGCTTAGTTTTTACCTCCATAGGACTAAACCCTTCCGGAAGTCGGATCAATTGTTTGTCTCCTTTTCGAAACCATTTTTGAGCAAAGCAGTTTCGAAAGTGTCCTTAGCAAGGTGGATCACTGCTTGTAATGCACAAGTTTATAAGGACAAAGGTTTATCTCCTCCTGGTGTACTGAAGGCTTATTCCACTAGAGCAATGGCCACGTCTCCAGCTTACTGGTCAAGAGTTCCATTAGATGATATCTGTGCAGCAACGACTTGGGACAATTCGCACACATTCATCTCTCATTATAAGTTGGATCTTATTTCTAGAGGGAGAGCATCCTTTGGCTCTGTGGTGCTCAGAAATATCCTTCCATAAGGGCCTCTCAGGAATACTCGAAGCTGGGGACTGTGTCCCATAGGTGCAGAAAGAATTAAGTCAACTACTTCAGATAAAGAAGTTATGTTCTTACCATAACGTTCCATCTGAGTAGTAGACTTCATTCTTCTGCACCTTCCCTCCCTCCGTCCCCCTCACTCTTCAGGGTCTCCTGTTTAGGGTTGTGGTTATGTTGCTTTTTAGTGACAGCAAACTCGATCTGGGGCTAGATAGGAGGAAGTGATGTAATATAGGTAGGGGAGGAGCTTGGAGCTCGGAGCTGATGCTTGAAAAGTTTTGCCGGCTCGGATCCAAATCGGATCCATATACCCATATGTGCAGAAGAATGAAGTCTACTACTAAGAGAGAACGTTATGGTAAGAACATAACTTCTTTTTATATATGATGTAATTATCCTTATAGCTGCTGCATACTTGAAATTGTTAGTATATTTAGTCCTGTAGTTTTTCTTAGATAGGTTCTCTGCAGTGGGTAGTACTAAGATGTATCTAACATGTGGTCTTTGACATAGCAGTTCTTTTTCCCATTTTTAGGAAACCTCCTCTTTGGTTGATGTCAACTTTTTCTGCATCTGTATTGGGGATTGTGGGCATTTCATTGGTCCCCAATTCTATCCAGTCACTGTCATGGATAGTCTTTTCTGGCATTTATTGTCCCATGTTTGAAGCCTAAGGTCTTTGTCAGCCTCCATGTTTTCTTGCAAATGTCAAATCACTAGTCAGGGCTATCGCTGGTACTGCCTGGAACCACACCATGATATTCATTGTCTCTGCCATTCTTAGAGCTTCAGCTGAGAGATTTTGTATTGACAAGTGAAGTTAAAGGCCTATATCCTTGACCTTTGTGTTGTTATGATGGGTTCATTTTGGAGGGCCTATTTGAAGGAACTCATCCAGCGGTTTGAAAATTGCCAGATACATGGTAACAGACCTAAATATTGTAAGCTTGGTTCATTTTCAAGCTTAGCTAATTTGTAGTGGACTGTTTTGTTCCATATGTCATTTTTCTCTAGCAGGAGGTTGTTATGCAGTTCAACTTTTTCATGCTGTTGGCAGGAGTGAGACTGTGACAGCTGAGTATTGGTTGCCACTATCCATTGTTTACAGGTGGTGTTGAAAATTTAACAAGCATGCATGGACTGGACCTTTGAGTCTCAGCTGTACATTCTGTACCTGAGTTTGAGACATCAGTATTGACTCCCATCCACTTTCCCCAGCACATTGACTGTGAATGTGGATAAGGTTTAGTCTGAAATGCTGATGATAGTGAGTATTTCTGAGATTTCTTAGTAAATATGCCTTTTTCACTTTTGTGTGAAAGACTGAGGACTTCTGGAATAGCAAACTGAAGTTGTGGTATGCATTTTCAGAAAGGGAGCTGAAGGACATGTGTCAGTTATAGAGGGGCACTGTTGGTCACAAGTGCTAGATAAAAGACTTCAATGTTTGTACCTCTTGTTCAAGAGGAGCAGTGCCAATTCCTTTCCACCTGTGGGACATTGAGTTCTCTCATTACCTTTCGCACAGAACTTGAAAGTATTGTGGGAGTGGAGTCAGTGCTGTATTCATGTTTTGTAGATCTGAAAAACACAAAAGGCAATAGGGTTTAAAAACATGTTTTGTAAAGACTAATATGTAAATGCCAAAAAGGCAAAAACTATAAACTAAAACCAAAATAAACAATGAAGTCACATAAAGCAGGAATCTCCCAAATCAACTTTATTGATATAAAAACGACAAAGTGCTTTCGCCATAACTTCTTTATGGCTTCATCAGAGTCGTAAAGAAATTATAATACGATGAGACCTTATAAAGGATACTAATTAATCAGCAACCAATCAGCTTGCTTGTTTTCAAATTTAAAATTGTGTCTATTAAAAAAATATATTTATGTTGTATGATAACATCATCTGAAACAACCATAAACACAAATATATTCATGTTAAACCTTTTGTTAAAACACCATTTAAAAGTTTATTTCATGTCTGTATGTTTAACATATAAGCTGCAGCTGTTTAAAAAAATATAAAACACTGTACTGTGGTATACATAATTGTATAGATTTATAACTCTCGATCATTAATAATGAAAATGTAAAATCAGTAGTTTGCAATAAATTTGTCATATCATTGCTGCTCTTTGTTTCAAAATAGGTGTTAATGATATAAAATCATTCAACCCAGGTTTACAAGTAGCATTTAATCTCAGTTGCCACTTGCACTCCCTTGCTTCTAATTCAAGATTTATATTACCCCCTCCTTCGCTTGTGTATATTTTGTCAATAATAAAAAATACAAATCTTTTGTAGTTTGGCCATTCTAGTGTATGCATATACAAAGCATTGTGCATATTTTTTATTTTTCACATCCCTGAGATGTTCAGTGACCCAGACACAGTTTTCATATGGTCTTTCCGACATAGAAACTTGGACACGAGGTTCATGTGGCTAAGTATACTGCCATATTTGTATTACAATTACATCGGCCGATGGTACGGACATAACCACTGACCGAGACATAGGGACCATCATTGATGTTTTTGCAGATCTTACAAGCACCACGTTTGTACATGATGATTTGTATGCTTTTTTAGACCTGGATTCTCCCTCTAAAATATTCTTGATATTCCTGCCCATACTATAAACTACCTTGGGTCTGGGTCCTATTCTCTCCTTCATCTCATTAGCAAAATTCAAATCCCATAACCTGGTAATACAAGCCACTAAATTAGGCGTTTCTTGGTTGTATTGTAAAACTAGGACATTGTTAGTCATTTTGGGGCGGATGACATTATGGTTGGTGTTAAGTACTTTCAAAATGGGATTAAATAAAGTTCCTCTCTTCTTGAATATTTCCCTTTTAATATTAATGAGTAACTTCATTAGGGTATCCCCTGTTCCTGAACATCCCTATCAAAAAGTATATTTCTTTCTGAAATAATTCATTAGCACTAATAAGATATGAAAGTCTGACCATCTGCCCTTTTATAATACTTTTCCTGTGATGTTTTGGGTGGCAACTGTCATAGTGAAGCAAAGTGTTAGAATATGTTTCCTTCCTGTAGATAGTGCTTATCAACGTCTCATTGATATCATCCTTAAGTAGATGAATATCCAAAAATCTATTTCACTGTTATGCCATTTGTGTGTACATTTAAGGAAAGTTGTGGTGTTAAGATATTCAAGGAATTTCAAAGCATCATTTTCCTTTCCTCACCATAAAATTGATATGTCATCCAAGAATCTGACATACAGTAAAATATTGGCCATAAAGGCAGGGGAAAACACATGGCGTCTCTCCCATTCCAGTAATACCAAATCGCAAACACTGAGGCACATTTGGCCCCCATGGCTACACCTACCACCTAGTGAAAAAATTCTCCTTCAAGCATCGTAAAATTGTTGATCAAAACCATTTCCATAAATTCCATCAACGAATTGCATTTGTCATTACCAGTCTTGTTACATGCCAAAAGACTATCATAAAAGCGGTCACTTCCCTCCTTGTGTGGTATCACTGTTAATCACATCTACAGTAAGGAAAGAATATTTGATGTTATGTTGTCCCCATCTCACCTTCGTTCTTGCTGGTTAGGGTCGGAGCTGATCCTCGCCTCCGACTCTGCCGTTTTACTAGAGCTCGAGAGCCTATACTGGCTCGAGGCTAACCCCTGTCCCAACATGCCTAGTGGTAGCTACCCAAATCTTGTTTGCCGCTTGCAGCGTCGAGATTGCGACTACTGGCTCAGGCTAAGTACTTCGTTTTTTTGTATATTGCTATTTTACTTTTTAGGGTTATTAGCAGCTAATTACCTATGTGGTGTCTGTTTTAGATGTTCATCGTGTTTCACTGCTGCAGTCATTACACTTGGGTTATCCTGCCATCAGGCGGTCCCGCAGTCGGCCAGAGTTCCAAAGTCTTGGTCTGGCGTCGGTTGCTTTCGCTTCTTCCCTTACATCAGTGCGCCAGGGGTATATAAGATGCAGCCGACGCCATTTTCTTCAGTCTTTCTTGTCGCGCGGTGCCCGAAGCAAAAGCAGTTCGCAAGTGCCGGTTGGCCGACTCCTGAGATTTTCAAATTCGAATTTCAGAACCGAAGTCTTCAATAAAGCTAAGTACCCCATTGGGAAACTTTTTCTTGCCTCAGACCGATGTCAGTAAAAGTTAATAATTGTATTTCTTGTGGGAAGCAAATACCTCATAAGGATTTTCATTCTTACTGTATTCCATGCCTAGGCCCAGACCACGACATCACTAGTTGTCGGTTTTGTGCTAGATTTAACAAACACACCATTAAACTTCGGTTTGATTTTGCTCAGCATTATTTTGGCCGAAAGTTCAATTACACCATGCCGTTGGAACAACCGATGACCGGAATGCACAAAAACGCAAAGACAAGGATAAGAACAGGTATCCAAGGTCCAAAACCGACGACGAAGCCTCTTCTAGGCCAGTCGCTGGTTCGCTGTGAGGCGCTTTCGAAGCCCCTGCCACCCGCTACCTCAGAGCCACAGGCCGCCTCCGACTCCCACGTGGAGACTGCTAGGCCTCTGGAAATTCAAGGTATTAGGCCAACGGAAATTAACCCCTCAAATGGGTCCAGAGCCACTAAGCAGGCATCGGCTTCTGAGGGTGTTTTCAGACCTTCACAGCTTACCATCAAAACAACAACCAAGTCTAAAACTCCATTAAAGACAAAGAAACAAGTACAGCATTCTCCTGGACAGGCCTCCATGCCTAAGAAACAGATGCTCAAAATGGCCGAAGACCTAATTACTCTGATCAGGGGTTCCCATCCCCCTCCTGATAAAAGGCCTAGGCAGGATACAGACTATGATTCCTCTGACCAGGTTTCTATTTCTTCTGATTCCTCTTCATACCAGGGATACTCTTTACCCCCTATGAGAACTCTGATGCTGAAGAATCAATCCCTTCAGCTTCTCCTCCTGAGGATTACTCTTTTGGGGAAACTTTACATACCATGAGGGAGCATTTCCATTGGGAGAGCCAGGATTATTCAGAATCCAAGAAAAGGCTCAGAGATTTTCTTTTATTGCCTCAACACAGACCCCTCACTATTCCGCCTGTGTTAGATATTGTGGATGATGTGTTCTCTGAATCCAGTATACCCCCTGATTCTTTGCCCCCAGCACCAGTCAAGCCAGATGGGTACTATAGAGTCCCTGACTCTTATAAATTTCTTTATAAAAATCTTGCTGCTGACCCTGAAGCTATTTCACAGGGTCCCAAAGGGGTTAAGGCCTCCACTGCTAAAAATCCAGTTCCCTTTGACAGGGATTCTAGAACATCGGATAGATGGGGGAAGAAAGTTTACACTTCTGCAACTTTAGCAGTAAGGGCCTTAAATTGCCAGTTCCACATGCTTAAATACCAACAATATTTAATGTCTTTGCTTAAACAGAAAATGTTTACTAGCTCAGAAGGTCCTGACTACAAGGAAATGCAGGATTTATTGCATGCAGCTGAACAAGTGGGAAAACATACTCTGCAATGTGGTTTTGATTCATTAGAGGCTTCTTGTAGAGCCGCAGTTGCAGGATCTGTGATTCAAAGGCATGTTTGGTTAAAAGAACAAAGTTTACCTGATCATGTTAAGGCCAAATTATTGGAAGCTCCTTTACAGCATATCTTGTTTGATGTTAAGGCCGAAGAGGTATTAAAGAAAATGGAGGATAAAGCAAAATCTATGCAAACAGTGAAGGATTTCTTACAGGTACAGCCTCCTAGATTTAGCAGAAATTGGCCTTCTAAAAATTGGTCCTTTCCAGTGTCAGACAGACCACAAAGAGGCAGATACAGACGCCCAAGAGGCAGATGTCAGCCCCGAGGCTCTTACAGACCATGACAGTGGGGTGCTTCAACCCCAAAAGGAGGAGAAGACAAGTCACAACCTTACAGGAAACAGTCCCAATGACTTCCCCTTTCAAATGCCAAGCTCTTACATTTTGGCAGCTCCCTTAGGGGGGAAACTAGCACTTTTTTCACAAAACTGGCATATAATCACCCAAGACAAATGGGTACTGAATATTGTGTCTCAAGGTTACAGGTTCCATTTTCACACTCTACCAAGGCCGAAAGGAATGCCAGACCTGCTACAAAATCAATGGGCAGAGGCACAAAAGCAAATTACAGCCCTCATGGACATGAGAGCTATTCAAAAAGTGCCAGAACAGGAACAAGGATTTTACTCGAGATTTTTCTTGGTCTCCAGAAAGGACAAAGCTTGGAGACCCATGCTGGACCTATCTGTTCTAAACACTTACCCGGATATTCCAAAATTCACAATGTTGACACTACAGCAACCTCTTCCCATGCTGGGCAAGAAGGCTTGGCTTGTTACTTTGGACCTCAAAGAGGCATACCTGCATGTCCCAATCAGACAAAATTGCAGAAGATACCTGAGATTCATAGCTGGCACAATGCATTACCAATTCTCTGCACTGCCCTTTGGATTATCTACTGTGCCCAGGGTCTTCACAAAATGCCTGGCACCAGTAATTGCATTTTGCAGACAAAAAGGAATTCAAATATGTCCTTACTTGGATGACTGCCTTATTCAAGCAGAGAGCAAGGACATTCTACTAAAGCATCTGGCGTTTGTAAAAAGATTACTAATTGGCCTAGGGTACACAGTAAATGAAAAGAAGTCAAAACTAGTGCCCTCACAAGAGATAATATTCCTGGGTGCAAGCTTAAATACAACTGCCCAGATGGCTTATCTCACGCCAGACAAGCAAAGGCAACTGACTCAGTATTTTCATTTGATGGCAACAAAAACCCAACTCCCTGCAAGAAAAATTCTGCAGGCCTTGGGGTTCATGGCGTCCTGCATACTACTAATACCATATGCCAGACTGCATATGAGAAAGTTACAATGGTATCTAAAAAGTGGCTGGACTCAACACTGTCATAGTTTGGAAACAATAATACCACTCATTCCCTGCCTACAACAGGAGTTTCGATGGTGGGCACAGGCATGTCACCACAACAAGGGACAGCCTTTCACTTTACCCACAGCCAGGCAGACACTAACAACAGATGCATCGGATTACGCCTGGGGAGCACACATGGCAGGAAAATGTATCCAGGGCAAGTGGACCACAGACCAAATGCATCTCCACATCAATCAAAAAGAGATGCTAGCTGTACAAAATGCCCTGACAGCTTTCAAGGACTTTCTGCATCCAGGACAACTGCTACTAAAGACGGACAACACCACAGTTATGTGGTACATAAACAAGCAAGGGGGCACACATTCCTATCCCCTATGCAGACAAGCTATGACTTTGTGGAACACAGCACTGACCTATCAAGTTCATTTGCAAGCACAATTCCTGCCAGGAAAGAAAAATACTCTGGCAGACGACTTAAGCAGAAACATCATGGATCCTCACGAGTGGAAATTAAATCCACAAGTATTCGGCATGATAACTCAGAAATGGGGGTGCCCAGACATAGATCTCTTTGCCTCCCCTCTGAACTGCCAACTACAGAAATTCTGCACAAGGACTTACCACACACAAGCATAGAAAGTGGACGCTCTTTCATTCAGCTGGAAAACACTAAAAGTTTATGCCTTCCCACCACTACCTCTCCTTTTAAAGGTACACCTAAAAGCCAGACTAGAGAGGCCAAAAATGATCCTGATTGCTCCGGAATGGCCACACCAGCACTGGTACCCAGTCTTAAAGAACTTGGCTCAAGGCCCAGCATGGATTTTACCTCAAATGTGTCATCTTCTGACTCAGCAAAACAGTCAGATCCTGCACAGCCAGCTCAAAACCTTAAATCTGGCTACATGGCAGATTACTTAGCCAAGCAGTCAACACCTCTTTCTAAAGCTGTTATGGATGTCATTTTGGAGGCCAGGAGGCCCAGCACCAGGAAATCTTATTCAGAAAAGTGGAAAAGATTCTGCACCTGGAACCAGGCTCAAGGCCTTGACCCTCTTGTTCCAAATATTCCTCAGATATTACAATACTTAACTGAGATGCTGGACAAAGGCCTATCCTTTTCATCTATTAAGATCCACGCCTCTGCCATTTCAGCTCATTACAACACGAATCCTCCTATTTACTCTCATCCATTACTAAGGCAATACCTCAGAGGGGCTAAAAACATAAGACCACCCCGGAGAGCACCAACACCAGCTTGGGACCTCAGCTTTGTCTTGGAAAAACTAACTTTACCACCTTTTGAGCCAGCCAATTCAGCAGAATTAAAATTTTTGTCATGGAAAACTGCACTGCTTCTGGCAATAACTTCAGCACGAAGAGTCCTGGAGTTACAGGCACTAATGGCAGTGGAACCTTTCATCATTTTTCATCAAGACAGGGTTTCCTTAAGAACAAACCCTACATTTATGCCAAAGGTGGTATCCAGTGTGGCTCTTAACCAAACTATTCACTTGCCAACTTTTTATCCAAATTCCCAGAATAAAGGGTAGAGACTTCTGCACTCATTGGACATACACAGGCAGTTATGTTTCTACTTGGACAAAACAAAAGCTTTCAGGAAAACTGAGCAACTGTTTGTAGCATATGATGCAGGATCACAGGGAAAGGCTATCTCAAAGCAGACTATTTCAAAGTGGATAGGTCACTGTATCCGTTTCTGTTACACACAACATGGAAAAACTGTGCCTAACAACATTAGGCCACATTCTACCTGGGCAACAGCCACTTCAGCAGCCTTTCTTAGAGGAGTACCAACCAAGGATATTTTGGAAGCTGCAACTTGGAGTTCAGTGCACACCTTTACCAAACATTACCACTTGCTTCTTTACTCTAAATCCAGAGCTGGCTTTGCCACTGCAGTGCTGCAGGGCCTCGTAGCCACTCCAAATCCTTTATAGACCCAGCCACCCAACCTCAGCTTTGGGATTCAACCCAAGTGTAATGACTGCAGCAGTGAAACACGATGAACATAGTACAGTTTTGTACCTACCATAAATGTAGATGTTCGAGTGTATTCACTGCTGCAGTCCAGGTTACCCTACCTCCATCCCCACTTTCTTTGCTGGGACTTATCTATACCTTTCTATCCTATACAACCTATGTGGTGTATTTGTAACTGAAGGTATTGTTTTTATTTCTTATGTATGTTTTATTAGCAATATGTATTGCCTACCTATTTTGGGGCACCTGACATCTGGGGCAAGAAAAACTGAAGAAAATGACGTTGGCTGCATCTTATATACCCCTGGCGCACTGACGTCAGGGAAGAAGTGACAGCAACCGACGCCAGACCAAGACTTTGGAACTCTGGCCGACTGCGGGACCGCCTGACGGCAGGATAACCCAAGTGTAATGACTGCAGCAGTGAATACACTCGAACATCTACATTTATGGTAGGTACAAAACTGTACTTTCTTGTTACAACCTCCTGACATTCCTCAACTGTTTTTTCTTGGTTTTTCATGGCCGTCGTTTTCTTAGGCCTTGCTTTCCCCTTGAGCCCTTTTAACTTAGAGGGTTCTTCTCTTCTTTCCCTCTTTCTTTGTGACATCTCAGAAACAATAAACAGCTTGGAAGCCAAACCTCGAAAATTCTTCAAAAAACACCACAAAAATTCAAAGGAAGACACAGGAGTGGCTTTATTCCATCTTTATTCTTCCGTCTCTTTCTTTGTGAGCAGTTGTTTAAGTTAGAGGCTTTCCTGTTGGGGGAGTGGCCGTTTTACTTAGAGCTTCTCCCCCTTTTTCCTTCCTTTTCCAAAAAAAAAAAGGAAAAAAAGTTTCCGTCTTTTGTGGTAGTGTTTGTAGTTCAGTTTTTGCTAACCGTTACAGCTTTGTTTTTGCTGTTTGTGTTTTCTGGCATCCAGCATGTCTAAAGAGTCAAAACCCTCTGGCTTTAAGAAGTCTGACTCGTGTTGCCAAAAAATATCCCTTACGAATGGGCACATGAGTTGTGTTTACTGTTTAGGAGCTGTTCACCTGCAGGACTCATGCTCTGTCTGTCATGCTTTCAGTTCCAGAGTCCTGCAGGAGAGAAAAAAGCAAACTGATTTTGCATGGCCTTCTTTAGAACCCTCAAGATTCAAAAAAAGACAGGGGACTGGAGACTGGAGACCCATTTTGGATCTTAGCAAGCTAAACAAATCAGTAAAAAAAGGCGAAGTTCCGGATGGTAACACTGCAGTCCATCCTTCCCTTTTTGGGACAGAACAATTGGATGTGCTCCATCGATCTCAAAGATGCGTACTGCCACATAAAAATAGAAAGGCGATCCAGGAGATTCCTACAATTCCGGCTGGGAGCCAGTCATTATCAGTTCAGAGCTCTGCCTTTTGGTCTCACCACAGCTGTTCAAGTGTATGGCAGTGGTCACGGCTCACCTGAGACATCTAGGATTCCAGATGTTTCTATATCTAGACGACTGTCTTCTCACTGCCACCACCGAGCATCAAGTAATCAAAGCACGGGACTGCACAATTCAAACCTGTTCCCAGCTAGGCATCACCATAAACTACGAAAAGTCTGCCTTGTTGCCTTGTCAGTCTATTACCGTCATAGGGGCAGACTTAGATATAAGAGCCATGATAGCAAAGCTGCATCAAGACAGGGTGCCAGCCATTTGTTAGCAAGTTTCATTCCGCATGAAAAAGACAAGAGTTCGGGCAAGAGAGGTATTGAAGGTCTTGGGCTCACTGGCCGCAGCAATTAATGTTAAGTTGTCTTTCTCGCCTTCATTCTTGCTGGTTGGGATCGGCTCCGACTCGGCCGTCTTCTAAGGCTCGAGAGCTGTTTACTGGCTTGAGGCCTCCCCATATCCCATGATGCCTGGCGCTAGATACCCAGATCTCATTTGCCGCTTCTGCTGCAAGGTTGTCTTACTGGCTGAGGTAGTATATTTTGTTGTTATCGTTTTTTTGATAAAAAAACTAGTAGGATTTAGTGTAGTTTGTTAATTGTAGTATATATATCTTTCTTCAGGTTTCTTTAAGTATATATCTTTCCCTTACCTGAATCCCCTTCCCTTCAGAAAACTCGTTTTAGTTAGAGAGTCCCCCCCCCCCTCTTTTCTGAAGTAGCCGTTTAAGTTAGAGGCTATTTTTCCTGTTAAAAAAAAAAAAAAAAAAAAAAAAAAAAAGAATAATTCATAGTTAGTATTTGCTTAGTTTAGTCTATTTGTTGTTGTTGTTAGACTAGTGTGTGTATCCTTGTCTGTTTTTGGGTGTGGTAACTTTGTGTGTGTGGGTAATAGTTATTATACTCAAATTGTTATAGTTGTGTATTGTGTTGGTATTCCCTTCTTTAGGTATGTCCAAGGATACCAAGGTGTCCGGATTCAAGAAGTGTGATTCATGCTGTCGAAAGATGTCTCTGACAGATGGTCACACTTCTTGTGTCTATTGTCTCGGCGCCGTGTACCTGCAGGACTCTTGCTCGGTTTGCCATGCTTTCAGTCCAAGAGTCATGCAGGAGCGTAGGAATAAGTAAATTCTACGGGGTTTGCTTAAACCCGAGGAGTGACTGGCTAAGGCTCAGCCTGTGAAGTCCTCCAAGCCACCTAAACCTTCGACTCCCAGTTCGGAGCCGTCATTAGGTGAAGCTGTTAATTCTGTCTCGGTTCCGGCCGGAACCGATGTGCCTGCCTCTCAGTCGGTTCTGACACGCACTTCGTAACCATCTGGGAGTCTAAAGAGATCTAGATCTCCCTTCCTGGATTCGATACACTTTGCTCTGAGGTCTCCTCTGCTCCAATCGGAGCGCAGTCATCGGTCCTCCCACTCTTCTCGGTCATCGAGATTGTCAGATCACGACTTGGAGAGAGTGGTCAGCAGGCTTTTGAAATCGCAGGCCCTAGAAAAAATGTCCAACCCCCCTCAACAGGGTTCGGCTCCGTCCTTGTCTGCAGTCATTCCTCCTCCGACTCCTCCCTTGAGTTTGGAGCCGGAGTTCGTTGTGGTTCGAGTCGTGGAACCGTCGGCACCGATACCCTCTCCTTCGGTTCCGTCATCGGCTCCGATCACTTCCTTGGTACCGTCCTTGGAGGGATATGGGCGCCGAAACTCCATCGTTGGCTCCGAGGGGGCAAGTGGCATCGGACCCTTGTCCGACCCCGTTCTCCCCCTCGGAGCTTCAGCGCAGGTGAGCTCGGCTCCTACATCGGCTTCGGAGCCATCCCCCTCGGTGTGGAGAGGGATTCTGATCACTTTGAAACCGGAACCTTCTCAGCATCTGAGCAGGGACGCCTTTGAGGTCATGAGGAGTGTGCTGGCCCCTGAGTCAGCCCCACGATCATCCCCTTCGGCTCCTCTCACTATGGTGCCTGCGCCTGCCTGTGCCCCTCCTCCAGACTCCAGGCGTGGGGAACCAACGCTCCAGGGCACCCCTTTGGGTGTATCTTCCACTTCCAAGGCCTCCCCTGATCATTCAGAGGAGCCACCTCATAAGAGGAAATGCAAGAGGAAGCATGTTGACTCACCTGAGTCTGTCACATCACATACCGACTTAGAGGATTCGGAAGGGTCCCCGAGGTCCCCCTCTGAAGATGTCTCATTATCAGACATCCTTGAGATGCTTAGGCAGAGGGGGAACTGGTCTACCCTTAGCCCTTCCGAGGATGAGTCGGTATTCCTGGATGCGTTTGGATCCCGACCTTCCACCTCCTGGGTGTCTCCGCCTTTCGACCCACTCATGTCTGTGGTGGCTCGGAAGGCATGGTCAGCTCCAGTCATAGTGGAACCGACCCCTAGAAGACCTGCAGAATTCATAACTGCACCACAAGACAAACAGTTTTTGACCAAAGGTGTTCCCGTTGATGCCATGGTGGTAGCGGTGGCCACAAAGAAGGAGTTGGCTGAAACTTCTTCATCTGTCCATCCCCCTAACAAAGAGTCCATGGACAGATATGGGAAGCAGATGTTCTCTTCAGTGACTTTCTCCATGAAGTCTCTGAATTATTTGTGCCACTTTACCCATCTTCAAAGGGATCTCCTTAAAGAGCTCAGAGATACCCTCCAAGATCCATCAGCTGAGGGGACCCAGGCTGAGGCAGCCTCCCAGCTGGCGACTCTTAATTCAGTGGTAAACTCCTCCATGAGGCTCATTTCTTATGCAGCCGGTGGTGTAATTAGAGCCGCAGGTACAGGCATAGTCCTAAGGCACGCCTGGATGCGGCTTTGTAACTTTGCGGAACTTTTCAGAGCGTCTTTCACCAACACCCCTTTTGATGGTTCCTCTCTCTTTGGATCGCAGGTGAAGGACACCCTTACCCGGTGTGAGCAGGAAGGCAAGACTCTCTCTGCTGTGGGAGTCCATTTTTCCACTCCTTCCAGACCATATCCCAAGGGTCAGAAGAGTGGAAAGATGTGGTTCCGGAAATCCCAGGGAGCCATGCCGGACACATGTGGTGAGTTCCCATCCAGGGGCAGAGGAGGGAACAATAACGGATGCTGCCCTCGTGGCAGAGGGGGTCTGAAAAACCAGGGCAGCAGAGAATCCTTCTCTGACAAGCCCTTCCAGCATCCCTGAAGGGTTGCCTGGCTGCCTACCTCTGGAGGCAGTCGGGGGAAGATTATCGCTGTACCCAAGAGCCTGGCAAGACATCACACAAGACAAATGGGTACAGTCTGTTCTATCCGGAGGCTACAGAAGTCCCTTTGTTCGCACTCCCTTGTTGTCAAACAAGTCCCTTCCAGATGTTCCACCCAATCTAAGGTATCAAGCAGTTCAAGAAGTTTCAAAACTGCTAAGAAAAAGGGCTATCCAGTAAGTCCCAGCAGACCAGCAAGGATCCGGAATTTACTCAAGATTCTTTTTGGTACCAAAAAAGACAGGGGACTGAAGACCCATTCTGGATATCAGCAGACTAAACAGGTCTGTACAAAGAACGAAGTTTCGAATGGTCACGCTACAGTCCATTTTACCCTTTCTGGGTCAGGACAATTGGATGTGCTCCATAGATCTTCAGGATGCGTGCTACCACATCAAAATGGACAGGTGCTGCAGAAGATTCCTTCGCTTCCGGCTGGGAGCCAGCCATTATCAGGTCAGAGCTCTGCCCTTAGGTCTCACCACAGCCCCCAGGGTGTTCACCAAATGTATGGCAGTAGTTACCGCTCACTTGAGATGGCAAGGATTCCAGGTGTTTCCATATCTAGATGACTGGCTCCTCACTGCTACCACCAGGCATTACCTTCTGCGAACCAGAGACTACACTATCCAGACTTACTCCAGACTAGGTATTACAATAAATTTCGAAAAATCTGCATTGTCGCCCTGTCAGTCTATCATCTTTATAGGCGCAAATTTAAATACAAAAGACAGGTCAGCCAGCCTTCCACCAGACAGGGTGTTAGTCATTCGCCGACATGTACAGGTCTTGTTAGGATGCAAAAGAGTTCAAGCCAGGTTCGTCCTCCAAACCCTGGGTCTCATGGCAGCAGCGATCATTCTTGTCCCTCTGGCTCGTTTTCACATGAGGATCCTCCAGTGGCTTCTTTTCACCCATTGGTCCTTCCAGCAGCTTCCCATGTCTCACATGATTATTATCACAGAAGCATGCAAAAACACCTTGGGTGGTGGATGGTTTCCACATCAGTGCCCCAGGGCAGACCATTTGTACTTCTCCCTCCGGTTACTATGGTGACCACGGATGCCTCACTGATTGGGTGGGGGGGGGCATTATCAGGGCAGAACAGTCCAGGGCACCTGGCAACCTCAAGAGTACCATCTGCACATAAACATCTTGGAGATGAGGGCCGTGCTTTTAGCATTGCAAGCTCTTCAGGATTCTCTTCCTACCGGGACCATTGCAATTCAAACGGACAATATGTCAGTCGTGTGGCACATCAACAAGCAGGGCGCAACCAGGTCTTACCCCCCTATGTCGAGAAGCACTCAGACTCTGGCAGTGGGCGATCTCTTCCCAACGATTTCTGACCGCAACGCACATCCCTGGGAGATCCAACGTCATAGCAGACAGGCTGAGCAGAGCAATTCTCATGCCTCACGAGTGGTCTCTGAATCAGGTAGTGGCGGACCAAATCTTCCGCAAATGGGGGCAACCTTGCTGCGACCTCTTTGCCACCCCCTTTAACAGCAAGTGCAGCAATTTCTTCTCTCTCCTTCCACTTCTGGGACATTTCCCCAGAGACGCTCTAGTCCACGATTGGCCTCAGGGACATCTGTATGCATTCCCTCCCTTTCCCCTAATCCCCAAGCTGATACAGAAAGCTACCATTTTGGGCTGCAAAATGATCTTCATTGCTCCTTACTGGCCTCGACAAATATGGTTCCCATTCCTGCATCATCATCTTCTCGAGCAGCCTTGGACTCTGGACCCAGTTCCAGACCTTCTGATCCATCAATCGGGCGGGCTGCACCATTCCCTACAATCTCTCCAGCTCACAGCTTGGTTGCTCCACTTCCAACCTTAGCCAAGCTTCCTGATATCTCCCACTCTGTGCGTGAAATCATTTTATCATCGCACAAGTCTGCCACTAGAAAAATGTACGCTAGTAAGTGGAAACATTTTTCTTCCTGGGCAGAGGCTAAGAGTATAGACCCCTTTTCAGCCCCTGTACACCACATCTTGGAATTTCTTGCGGAACTCTTTCATGCTGGGTCCGCTTCCGCTACAATTAGAGTTCAGTTAGCTGCAATTTCTAATTTTCACATTGGACTGTCGGAAAGTAATATAATGTCTCATAAGCTTTGCAAAGCTTTTCTGAAAGGGACTACTCTGCTCAGGCCCCCAGTGAGAGATCCTCCACCTCTGTGGGATCTGAATTTGATTCTAGCTTCTCTAATTTTGCCCCCCTTTGAACCTGCAGCTTCTTGTTCTTTGAAGTTTTTATCTTGGAAAATCCTCTTTCTGGTAGCGATTACTTCTGCCAGAAGAGTTTCGGAACTCCAGGCTCTTTGTATCCGTCCTCTGTACCTAGTGTTCCACAATGACAGGGTTGCTCTCGGGACTAATCCTTCCTAAGGTCTCTTCTGATAATAACTTGAATCAGTCCATTGATCTTCCTGTGTTTTTTTCC
Organism: Protopterus annectens; assembly: GCF_019279795.1. Taxonomy (NCBI): domain Eukaryota; kingdom Metazoa; phylum Chordata; order Ceratodontiformes; family Protopteridae; genus Protopterus; species Protopterus annectens. The sequence goes on from NC_056743.1 coordinate 839,850,866, forward strand.
CAACCACTCCAACAGGGCAGAATATAAGTTGCATCAGTTAGATGTTCACAGGCAACTGCGCTTTTATTTGCATAGGACTAAGGACATCAGAAAATCGGACCAGCTTTTCCTTTCTTATGCTGAGGGTAAACAAGGTCTACCAGTCTCAAAAGTAACCTTATCCAGGTGGTTGACTTCTATCATCACATTTATCTATCAGCTAAGAAATAAAGAATTGCCTGTTAAACCTAAAGGTCACTCCACCAGAGCATTAGCCACTTCTGTGGCTTTTCAGGCTAGGTTGCCCATGGAATCTATTTGTGCAGCAGCCACATGGGCAAACCCTCATACTTTCATTTCGCATTATAAGTTGGACGTGGTTTCCAGGGGCAGAGCTGATTTTGGTTCCACTGTTCTGAAGAGTTTGTTCCAATGAGCCACCCAGGATTTTAGGTGCTAGGGACGCTGTCCCAACCAGCAAGAATGAAGGCGAGATAGACAACTTAACATAAAGAAGTTATGTACCTACCATAATGTTCCATGTTAGTTGTCTCCTCTCACCTTCTTTCTTGCATCCCACCCTCCATCCCCCTATCCTATTAGACCAAGAAGAGTTCTGTATGGTTTTTCACTGGCTGAGTCTTCTCTGGCTATTCCTCTCTACCTGGTAGTCTCTATGGTAGGGTTTATCTATTATAGGATAGGATTCTTTCCTTTTTATGTCTGCAGTTAGATTTACCAAATGAGATCTGGGTGTCTTAACGCCAGGCATCATGGGATATGGGGAGGCCTCGAGCCAGTAAACAGCTCTTGAGCTTTAGAAGATGGCCGAGTCGGAGTCGAGGATCGGCTCCGAACCTAACCAGCAAGAAAGAAGGCGAGAGGAGACAACTAACATGGAACGTTATGGTAGGTACATAACTTCTTTCTCTAGTCCATATGGCTCGCTTCCACATGAGACTTCTGCAGTGGCTTCTTTTTGCTCAGTGGTCTTTCCAGGATTTACCAATGTCACACATGATCTCGCTCACAGAATCCTGCAAAAAGGACTTAGTATGGTGGCTTGTCTCCCCCCAGGTGACTCTGGGCAGACCCTTTCTAAACCCCCATCGAGTAGCCATAGTGACCACGGACGCCTTCTAAATAGGGGTGGGGGGGCATTATCTGGGATAGACTGTCCAAGGAATGTGGCAAACACACAAGTACCACTTGCACATCAGTATTCTAGAGATGAGAGCGGTGCTTCTGGCGTTGCAAGCACTTCACGACTCTCTACCTACCAGAACTATTGCAATTCAGACAATATGTCAGTGGTATGGTACATCAGCAAACAGGGTGGGACCAGATCTTTCCCCTTGTGTCGGGAGCCCCTTCGAGTATGGCAATGGGTGATGTCTTCCCAACGTTTTCTGATTGCGACGCACATTCCCGGGAAATCCAGTGTGATAGTGGACAGGCTCAGCAGGGTTATCCTCATGCCTCACAAGTAGTCCCTGAAGCAAGAAGTTCCGGACTTGATTTTTCGCAAATGGGGCCAGCCATGCTGCGATCTTTTTCCTCTCCCCTCAACAACAAATGCAACAGCTGCTTTGTCTTAGTCCCCCCACCGGGGCAGTCACCCAGGGATGCACTTGTTCACGACTGGCCTCCGGGACTACTTTATGCCTTTCCACCTTTTCCTCTGATCCCAAAGGTACTTCAGAAAGCAAAGTTGCTGGGTTGCAAACTCATCCTCATTGCTCCTTACTGGCCTCGTCAGATATGGTTTCCGTTTCTCTGCCATCATCTTCAAGTGGAACCTTAGATACTGGACCCATTTCCGGACCTCCTGATGCATCAGTCGAGCGTGCTCCATCCCTCCCTCCAAACTCTCAAACTGACTGCTTGGTTTCTCCACTTCCAGTCTTAGCCAGGCTCCCCAACATTTCCCTGGCAGTACAGCACATCCTGGTGTCCTCTCACAAACCCACTACCAGAAAGATTTACACTAGCAAATGGAAGAGGTTCCCTTACTGGGCAAAGAATAATGATATTGATCCTTTCACTGCTCCTGTTCATTAGATTCTTGATTTCCTTGCCAAAATGTTCGAACGAGGGGCAGCTACCATTAGGGTCCAAATGGCTGCCATCTCCAATTTTCATGTGTGAGAGTTGGGCTCTAACATCATGTCCCATAAACTGTGCGAAGCATTCTTACGAGATACAACTCTTTTACGGCCCCCGGTAAGAGAAATCTGCCTCCCCCTGGACCTAAACTTTGTTTTAGCCTCTCTGGTTCTTCCACCCTTTGAACCAGCAGTATTTTGTCCCCTGAAATTTCTGTCTTGCAAAAACCCTTTTCTTGGTTGCCATCACCTCAGCTAGACGGGTTTCTGAATTACACGCCTTATCTATTCGGCCGCCGTATCTCATCTGTCACAAATATAGAGTCTCTCAGAACCAATCCCTCTTTCTTGCCAAATTTGTATTCAGAGTATAATTTAAATCAGTCCATTGAGCTTCCTGTATTCTTCCCAGTTATGGTAACAAGGCAGAGTATAGACTCCACCAATTGGATGTTCATAGACAATTATGCTTTTATTTACACAGGACCAAAGACTTTAGAAAATCAGATCAGTTGTTTGTATCCTTTGCTGTCAATAAACAAGGTTCTCCAGTTTCAAAAGTGACCTTATCTAAGTGGCTGTCAGACACAATCAGCTATACTTATGATTTGCGTAAAAAAAAAGCTTCCAGGGAAAGCCAGAGGACACTCAACCAGAGCCTTAGCTGCCTCTGTTGCTTTCCAAGCTAAATTGCCTTTAGGTTCAATCTGTGCAGCAGCAACATGGGCAAATCCTCATACCTTTATCACTCATTACAAAGTGGATGTGGTCTCCCGGAACAGGGCATCCTTTGGTTCCATGTTCCTGAAGAATTTGTTTCGGTGAGCCACCCAAGAACAAGGTGCTGGGGACATGGTCCCAACCAGCAAGAATGAAGGCGAGATGAGGACAGCATAACATAAAGAAGTTATGTACCTACCATAACATTCCATGTTTGTTGTCCTTCATCTTGCCTTCCTTCTAGCATCCCCCCCCCCTTCCTCCTTCCTGGAGGATCAAGAGGAGTTCTTTCATTGGTTACACTGGCTGAGTTTCCTGTTGACATATTAGGTTAGTTGACCCTGTGTTGTTCCTGTTTTCCTCCTTAACTTTACATGTGGATTGTCCCTTTTTACACAAGTTTTTCCTTTTGTGTAAGAGCTTAGTAAAAATTTGCATTTGATTTTATGGTCTAGTGTGGGCTATCACAAACGAGATCTGGGTAGGTACCACTAGGCATGTTGGGATAGGGGTTAGCCTCGAGCTAGTATAAACTCTCGAGCTATAGTAAAATGGCAGAGTACCTAACCAGCATACCTCCCAACCGTACCGAATTTCTCGATTTTTTACCGAGTTTTGGGATCCAAATAATGGGGTGCCATGATTCCCGAGTGGCACCCTTTCATTTCTGATCCCCCCCCCCAAACATTTTATTTAATTTTTTTTTCGTGCTTTTGGAGATGACGTCATCACATGCGCGATGACGTCAGCTCCGTCGGGGCTACCAGCCTGTCGGAATTAAGCTTAAGGGCTTACATTTTGGGTTCATTTTTGAAGGCATTGTATTCTGGCACTCGAGAATCTTTGTTTTGGATGCATTCTGGCTGCAGCTGCTGCACTCAAGGGTCGAGAAGGTTGGTAAGGTTTATTTTGACTGGCTTGGACACACTAGAAGGTAAGGTTTTATTTTGAATAGGCAGCCTGGACTTGCGAGCGGGAAAGGATTTGTGCTTGTAAGGATTTTCAGACTTTGGAAATTGCAAGTCTGTTGATATCTGAGCAGAACTGGTGTGTAGCGTGAGAGGATTTGCATTTTGAATAGACTGGCTGTACTTGTAAGCTACACGTTTTCAGGTGTCTGACTTTGGAAGTCTATCTGAGCAGAAGTGTGTGTGTAGTATGGTTATTGTGCTATAGAGCCTAGAGGGAATTTGGTTTTGCATAGGATATATTAGTTGGAAATAAAAAAAAAAAACACTGCATTAATTACAGAAATAATGCACTGATTCAGTCTCCCATGTTCAACTTCTGTTTTTCTATGTTTCATCTCACTTCCGATTTTCTTATCTGTCTTCTCCTTTTATATTAACCAAACGTCTTCTGTTTTAACCGTTCACTCAGGGTACACCTTTAAACAAGCAGGTTCTGATTCATACCCTATACTCATCATCAAATGCTGAATAAATCCAACTATAAAAGATCTGGAAGTGATATATTAATAAAATGTCAAAGACTTGTGCATGAATAAGTGCATGTACTGCTGACAGCAGCTTTTTAATTTGTGAGTTTATAATGCTACTACACTGCGCCTAATTGAGGCTGAAGAAGATGATGACTACAAGAAAACATTTTGAAATTGGTTTCACTCATTGCTGCTGAGTTTAATTTTACAGGTAACATGTCACCTACAGCTAGGCCAGTCTCATTTTGATAATAATGCAATTTCATAATGGTAAAATACGCCAAGGTTAAAGTATATATATAACCTTCATTTAAAAAAAAAACATCAAAATTACAAGAGTCTTTCTGCTGGGAATAGAATAGTAAAGGTCACATTGCCCATAAAACATAATACTTTCTTTATAGTCACTCTAAGGTCAAGGAGGCTAGCCTATGAACATGTTTTGAGCTGCTATCTTTGCAATGCAGAGCATAATAACTTAAAGGAAGAATTGCTCATTTCTGTCTTCATGCTTCATTTTTAACTAGTGTCTAAAATATAAACCCTTGTGACAGTTATATTTTATATAAAGATGCATTTTTAATATTGTCAGCCTGTTTTTGTTTTTATTTCTGTCTTCTGTAAATGTCTGATTAATACAGATCATGCTAAATTAGAGATTCTGAGGAATCATAATTAACAAGATATTTTGAGTAATGATGATTAATATAAAAATACACACCAGGACAGCAGAATGCATAGTATACAACTTCAATGAAGCTTTACAGACTATGTGGAATAAGCTGATGTTCATCTGATGTTAAATTATTATTCTTTGTTTTGTTATTATTTAATGGATTTGGAATTTTGTTCCCTTTTGTAACGGTCTGCTAATTATATGCTACACAACTATTCGTATATTTGTTTTGTACTACATCTGTTTTCCTTTCATAGCATAAGTAACGGAAATGTGAAGTCCAGCATTGTCTATATATATATATATATATATATATCTATATCTATCTATCTATATATATATATATATATATATATATATATATATATATATATATATATACATACACACACACACACACTTTTTTTTTGTTTTGTTTTTTTTGTTTGTTTCATGCATTTTGTTTCATTGCCTACTGGAAAAACGTTCAAACAATACATTTAAAATGCTCTCTGTCTAGCAAGTTTGCTGTATTATACAACGAATATAATTTAATAAAGTCAGGAAGGTGTATCAAAGAACACATGATGTATATTTCTTGTTTTGTGTGCAAGAGGCCAATGATTTAAAAACAGCCCAAAGGTAATCTTTATCCACCACTGGCCAGATGCATTTTCTTTGGTTGTGGTGTGGGATTCAATGCTGTTTCAATGTATGTGAGTTTCAAGGGCAGAGAAGTTTTAATGCAAGTCTGTTTTCATTGTGAGACACTATTGTTTTGTTTAGTAGCCAGATGTCTATTATGTTTGTGCATTGTGCTATAAAATAAAAAAATAAAATCCATGTAATCATTGTAGAAGAAAAGCAGTATGCACACATTAGTGTTTATGGTAAATGGAGTGAAATAGCCAGATACTGGAACATTGGAATGGCTGCAGGGGGACTCTCGTGCCATATTTTGGTTGTCTGTTCTTCAGTTTGCGTTTGAAAGTTGGTATCCCACAATTCCACTGGAGTGGGCGGGGTTACACAGTTGTGTATGCAAATTTTACGTTAATCAGCGTGCAGATTTGTACCTATTTTTCATGGGCCTTGTCCAGATTTTTGATGTTTCCAGGTTGAGAGGTATGCTAACCAGCAAGAAGGAAGGCAAGATGAAGGACAACAAACATGGAATGTTATGGTAGGTACACAACTTCTTTTTTTTTTTTTTTTCAATTTTAACCTGTCTTAATAGTTCTAAATACTGCCATGAAACCCTTAGGATATGTGCGGCTTCACTCAGTACCACAATAGCCCATTTGTCAATGTATACAGCTAAGGGTTCTGTCTTTGACCCTCCAGCTGCCACAATGCGCCTAAATGGAGGATTGAATGTCTTGTGGATCTTTGGTATCCCAAATATGATTGAGATAGTTGGTGTCTCCACTGTTAGGAATTTTAGCTCAGTCATATCTATAGTATTTTGGAATAGGGCATCTAACAAGAAACTGTCATTCTAGCGTAAGCCCTGTCTGTTCATTTCATTTTTGAGACTCTACAGTAGGTTGAGGGGTTGTTCAGAATATCATACATTTTAGAAACATAGTCTGTCTGTGTCATAACTACTGTTCCCCCTTCCTTGTCTGGCTTCATAATTCTATAGTTCTTATTGCCAGCCAATTCTTTCAAAACCTTTGTTTCTTCCAATGTTAAATTGTTGTGTTTGCATTTCCGCTCCTTAACAATTTTCCTAAATTCCTGTTTACACATTTTTTTAAAAGTAACTATAGCTGGATGGATGGTAAGAGGGAATAAACAAACTACGTTGTGGTCCATTAACGTTGTCGTTCCGGTTCACTTCATTAACTCGGTTACCCAAGAATAAACTTAAATTCAATTTTCTAGTATAAAGCTTTAAACCAATGTAGACAGTGGCTATATGCCTGTTTTATAGTCTGGAACAAAAGAGATACCCTTCTTGAATAAATCCAAATGAGCTTTACATATTTGCAAGTCACTGAAATTATAAACTGAAAAATCATCACTTTTATGTATGCTACACAACATTTCCACATTTTGTTCAAAACTGTCAGTGTCTTCTTAGCGACTGTAACTGTTGTAGCTGCCTAAACCATATGATTCAGTCAATAATAAATATTGCTCTGACCCCGTCGTCGTTCCCTGTTGTGAAAATTGTTGTTGTTTTTCCAGACCCTCTGTGGCCCATTCCCCTGGTTTTTCAATTTTTATGATCGCCTTAATTGTTGTACCTGGTTCAAAAAATATTCATCTCCCTTAACATTATTCGCCTCCCTCTCATTGGAAGCAAATTTGTTGTTCTAACCATTTTGTTAACCAGGCCACCATTAACAGTGCTAAAAGTCACATTCCGCCTGTAATTAGTATTAGTCGTGTAGGCCTTGTTGTTTAAATAATCCTGGCCATCCCTATCTAATTTACGTTGTTTCTTTTGCATATTGTCTTTAAAGACAATACAAAAACTACGTATCCGGGTCACTGAACATCTCAGAGATGTGAAGAATAAAAATATGCACCAATGCTTTGTATATGCATACACTAGAATGCCCAAACTACAAAAGATTTGTATTTTTTATTATTGACAGAATATACACTAGCGGAAGAGGGGGTAATGTAAATCTTGAATTAGAAGCAAGGGAATGCAAGTGGCAACTGAGATTAAATGCTACTTGTAAACCTGGGTTGAATGATTTTATATCAATAACACCTATTTTTGAAACAAAGAGCAGCAATGATATGACATAATTTATTGCAAACTACTGATTTTACATTTGCATTATTAATTATCGAGAGTTATAAATCTATACAATTATGTACACCATAGTACAGAGTTTTATATTTTTTTTAAAACAGCTGCAGCTTGTGTTAAACATATAGACATGGAATAAACTTGTAAATGGTGTTTTAACAAAAGGTTTAACATGAATATATTTGTGTTTATGGTTGTTTCAGATGATATCTTACAACATAAATATATTTTTTAATAGACACAATTTTAAGTTTGAAGACAAGCAAGCTGATTGGTTGCTGATTAATTAGTATCCTTTATATGGACTCATTGTATTATAATTTCTTTACGACTCTGATGAAGACGTAAAGATGTTACGGTGAAATCATTTAGTCGTTTTTATCTCAGTAAAGTTAATTTCAGAGAGTCCCGCTTTGTGACTTTTTTGTTTTAGTTTTATGTTTCATAAAGAAATTGCTTCCAAGGTGTTTGTACTGCATAAGCATATTGTGTAGAGTCCGTAGTGAGTGCTGAGGGGGGTGGAGGGTAGGGGTGGAGCTGTAATTTTGGGGCATTCTAGAAGAAATTCCATACTCCTGTCCTGAATGAAAGAAGCCATGTCATCTTCTGATAAAAAGGAAAGCTCAGAAATGCAGAGAAAGGCAATATCCCAAGTAGCTGACACACACTTGGATATTTGATCTTCACACATATACACACACATGCACACACACCTCAGAAAGGCTGGCACAAATTTACCTGCTGTGCCCCCTCTGCCCAGACTACAGAGTAATTACACTGCCATCAGTCAGCTACTCTAAGGCTCTTACAAGGGTACTGAATTATACTGAGTAAAATTAATACTAATACAAATGGTAGAGTTTGACCAATACAGCAAGGCTTTCAGGAGTGGCCATAGTGTCACTAAAATAAGCATAAGTACTCCTAAGATGTTAAAAGTATTCTCTAAAAGACCAGCCACAATGAAAGGTATAGGAATATTTAATAGTAAATAGTAAAATAGAAAACATGAGAATACTGAGTATTTAGTTACAACAAACACCAGAGTTTCAATCACAGGAGATATAAAAAATGACACAGTTGGATAGGTTCACACAGGTGCAGTAAAACAATACTTAACTAATCTCACAATATTTTCTTGACTGACTAAAGAATTACTGTTCCCTAGTTAAGTTATTTACCACAGCAAGGCAAGATAATGAGTGTTGAGATTCTTACTACAGTAAAGTAAGGTGAGGTGTGTTGTGTGCAATATCTGTGAGAGATCTTTCCTGTCAGGTTCCGAAAAACAAAGTGCTGCTGCGAGAGTTCCATCGTATCTCTCACTAATATCTAAAAAAAAAGAAAAACATTTCAGTGCTAGTTATAGAATGACATCACATCTGGTCACCTGACTCTGGTACAGTACACACCCAGAGCTTTGCTAAGATCTGTTGCAACATCTAAAAGCTATAAAACAATTTCAAAAACTTCCACCCTTCCAGGGTAGCAATTAGTTCACCCCTAAGGATAATACATTAAGATTCCCAGTCCTGGTTTTCCCAGACATTTTTGTCTCTGGCTGCAATCAGACCTGTAATATAAAATCTTTATAGTCTAAACCTACCCATTTAATTTTCAACCTATTTTTTTTTAATTAGCTGGACTGCGATTAACCTCTTCCCTTCCAGAATTATGTTAAAACATATGCATTTAATCAGTTGCAATAATACTGTCTGACATATGTATATATATTTTCTGTCCAGCAGGACCCACATTTTTAACACAAGCATCTGTATAAATCAGTGTGATAGTCAAATGTCATAAAATTCTTTACAAAACTCCAGGTAACTATGCTGGCATATGTTACACAAGCACTGCCCCACTCTTCCTGGCACAGGTGGCACAACCTCATATAATCATAGCTTTTAGTATATTTTTTGTTTTTATTTATGTGTGTGTGTCTGTCTGTGTGTGTGAGAATGTTTGTGGGTGCGCACGCGCACTGTACCTTTGGTAATGGATAAGACCTTGGGATTCAAGAAGTGCTTGGGCTGTGGGCTTAAGCTGTTCCTAAGAATTCTCATGACAAATGTGTGATATGGTTGGACATCACCCATCTTGATGAAGATTATCAGGCCTCTTAGGACTTTGGTTCTCGAGGCCTTGTGGGCAGCAGGGCCAAGCTGGCATTGAAGGGGACTATTGCCTACCTTTTCCACTCTTTCATTAGCTTTTCCATCTCCTTCCCCCAGTAAGGAGCTGACAGAGAAGAAGGAAAATGATAGACTTCCTTTGAAGGAACTGTGGAAGTGTCACAATGAGAAAGAGAGAGGAAAGGCTGAAGTACAAAATAAGGGAAAAGAGCAAAACAGACACTTGGGGAGAAAGAATCCAGGAAATGTAAAGTAAATTCTCCCAGTCTTTTTTTTCTCCAGATGTGAAGACCCAGAGGATTTCCACTCTTCCTGTGTTTTTTAATCCCTTGGAGTTGGTGTCTCTTTGGTACCGTTCTTCCTCATTTTTTCTTCTGACATGGCTCCCTTCTTTGGATCTGATGGCTAATTGGGCCTGGGTATCCTGAGCCTCTGTCTTTTGGCAGCTCCAGTCTCTGGTAAGACTTATTTTTGCTCTCTCACCTTATTATCCCACCAGAGTCCTCCCTGGAGCTGTCCCCACTTCGAGTCCATGAATCTCCCTTTAGGACTCAGGAGTTTACTTTCTCTGTGTCTGGATCCAAGAAGCCGTCTGTGGCTTTGTCTAGGTTTGTGAGGTGTTTAAAAGAGTCTTAAGGACATTGATCTCGACAAGCTTTTGAGACCCAGATGAAGTTGGGGATTACCACACCTCCTGGCTCTGAGTACCAGTGGAATTTCTCAGTCCCCACCAAACATGCAAGGTTTTGTTCAGTTGGTTCTGACTGCTTCTTTTCCTACTTAACACTTCTCTTCATCTCCTTTGTCTTTCGATCTGGCCCATATCTGGTTCATCCTTGCTTTGGACCCAAAAGCTTGGTTGTCTTTGGCACTAGCTTCTGCCTTGATTCCAGTGTTGTCTACTCCAGAAGAATCTCAACACTGAGAGGTCAGTGTGAAGTGCCTGTGTGTGTGGGAGTTTTTGAACTTTTTCTCCCCCTGGGTGCCTCAGCACTTGATAGCTTGGCTCTGGTCTCTTCATTGGACCTGCCCAGTCAGCATTTGGCAGTGGAGCTTCTTGGATCACAGGGGCTGTCTTGTCACCCATCCAGCTTTGTCATCTACATTTGATGTTGCAGAGAGGCTGCTGAATCACTCAAGACAGAGTATGTGACACTAGTTCTGAATCCATCTTGATCCCCACTCCCATCTGGTGTCTCTGCTTTTCTTCAGCATTACTTGGAACTGCCTGCACCAACTGGCTTCAACCAGTACCTGCTTAAAGGCTCCCCTTGGGATTCCATGACCCCCTCACCCCCAGTATCTGTGGTATGGGAGCTGTACAAAAAGATTCTGTGCAATCAGGAACACTAAGACTCACCTGAGGAGTCCCTTACCAATGATTCCAACCTTGATGTTGGGAAGGGGACCCCCAGTTTCTCCTGTGAGGATGATTCCTTTTGTAACAATATTGAATTAATGCAACAGCATATAGGATGGACAACAGAAGTCCTCTCTTTAGAGAAGTTGGTATTTTTGAGGTCTTCTGTGCATGACCATCCATTCCAGATGCCCTTGTCGATCTGATGTCCCTGAAGACTTGGAGAGCTCCAGGTGCAATGGAGCCAGTCCCATGAAAAACATATAAAGTGTTGCATCCCCAACGAAAGAGCCTATTGTAGTAAGGGTCCTGTAGTTGATGCTGTTGTAGTTGCTGAAGCAATACATCTCAGAAGGAAATGTATCAATCCTTCCCCCAGACAGGGAGTCGTGGGCTTTGAACTGATTGGGTAAACACACCTACACTTCAGCCATATTTGCTTTCAATACACAGAACTATATGGCTGATTTGATGAAACTCCAACATGACCTTGGTACTGAGATGTCCAAATTGGTGGCTTCTTCACAGTCTCCAGAAGTCTGAAAATCCTTGGAAACTCAATTGCCCACTATGCTGTTTCCAGTTGTCTGCTTTCCAATGCAGCTGATGATTTAGCTCGTGCAGACACTGGCATAGCTGTCTGCTGGCACATCCGAGTGCACCTCTGCAGTTTTGTGAAGTGCTTTAAGACATCTTTTCTTAATGCTCCCTCTGATGAGTCCACCCTGTTTGGACCTAAGATTAAGGAAACTTTGACCAGAAGCAAGGTGAGAAAACTCTTTTTACCCTGGAAGGTTATTTCTTTACCCCAGAGAGAACCTTCTGTAGGAATCAGTGAAGTGGTAACAAAATGTTCCAGAAGTCACAGCAGTTTTCTTAGGATGCTCCACATGATTGTGGCATGGGGGTAACTTTAGTGGATGCTGCCCACAGGGCAGGGGCGGTCTGCAGAATCAAGGCTTCAGAGGTGCTTTTTCTAGGAGGTCTTTTCAACATTCCTGAGCCTTTCCCAGACTCCCATACTCTGGAGGCATTTTGGGGGCACATATTTCTTCACCCGGAAGCTTGGAAGGCCATCATGTCAGACACCTGAGTGTTGAGTAGTTGCCAGAGACTCTGTGTGATGCCCGCGCCCTGGCCCAGCAATCAAGGAGCCTCAGTCCTCACCACTAACACCAGAGAGGGTGTCTCATATAAGAGGAAAGGATAACAAATACACACAGTAAAGTGCAATTTCCCCTAAGTGCACACAGAGATCACAGTCACTCTGGGGCTGGTTGCTCCCCAGGTCCCCAAAAAGACTCCTCACTGGCACAACTATAGGGTCCAAATCTCAGCCTAGCTGGCAAACCAACCTCCAGCACACCCTCTCTGTCCAACCAATGCTTTGTGTCCCTGCCCAAGTAGCTGACACACACACACACACACTTTGAGATAAGTATATTTATACAACTTCACTGACACTCGTGAGAAAGGCTGACACAGATTCTCCAGCTGTGCCCCTTTACCCAGACTATACAGTAGTAATTACAGCCACCACCAGCTAATAATTATCAGCTACCCATAGGCCCTTAAAAGGGTGTCCAATTATTACTGTGCAATATTATTATCCAATGGTAAGTGTGACTAATCAGTCTTAAGGCTTATTAGAGTGGCTTTGCACAATAAACTTTATAAATATGCAATGTACTCTAGAGCTTAAGTTATCTCTACATAAACCAGCCACAGTTAAAAGGTTTTAAAATATTTGATAATAAATAATTAAAACCACAAGACAATACTACTACACCACAGTGCTATTTAAGAGTTCAGAGATCACACAGAAACATAAAATAATTCAGTAGTACAGTTCTGACATAACAGAAAAACACAGTCTAATCTTTATAGTCCTAGCTATTTCTACAAGAAAACATACGTCTAAGATAACTTACTTACATAGAGCAAGGCAGTGCTGAGTTAGTCAGACAAAAATGCTTAATAATTTCTGGTTCTCACTGTTTAAATTGAAACCGCAGTTCTGCTAAACATTACATTATCTTTTAGACCTTCCTGGTTCCCAGGCCATACAGAAACTGTATTTACATTCTTTTACACTTAGAGCAATAAAGGACATTCCACATGTACATTCTGGTCATTAACTTTAGCCTTAAAACAATAGGCAGGATGCTTACTCCAGACTCATCAACTCCAAATTCTTACTTCAAAGGAACAGACATAAAGTAATTTTAATTTCAAAGGACCAATAAGAAATGCTTGACTTAGTTTTCCTTATAGCAGATGGCAATGTTGCCACATTGTTGAAAGAGCATTCCTTTACATTTAAGACACAAGTCTGTATTTTACATTTATATTTACAAATGGCAGAATTATGTATCAAATTCTATTTGACTAGGCTGGTAGCCTTCACCCTTCTCTACCAGTCTTCACACTCTGTACCCTTTTTATCCACTCCAATTGTAAGACAGAAGTTCCTTCTGGACATTCCACCCCACCAATGTAGAGCAGCAGCAGCAGAAGAAATCTCCAAGCTGTTGTCAGAATGAGTCACCCAAGACCATCCATCCGTGATCTACTGAAGATTCTTTTTAGTGTTGAAGACAATAAAGACCTCAGATCCATTTTGTACCTAAGCAGTCTGAACTTCCATATCAAACAGACCAAAATTCTGGTGGTCACAGTATAGTCCCTACTTCCTCTTTTCAGAAAGCATGACTGGATATGCTCTGTGAATCTCAAGGATGCCTACTACCTCATTAAGATAGCAAGGCAGTTGGTGACTTCCAGGATGACTGCACACTCATCAATAGCTTCCAGTAATTTAGAGGAAAAATAAATCAAATGTACTCAGATGTGATTAAAATAAATGAAACATTGAAGAAATGTGTCAACTAAAGTAACAAAAGGCTTAAAAATCGAAGAAGCTTTAACTAGCTGTTCACATGAACTGATACATTTGTATAAATCACAGTATGAAGTGAAGAAAAGGCTGGATGAGTATGAGGCTTCTCAAGGAGAACACTTTCAGAAAATAGTAGAATTAGTAGACAGACTGCACTGTATCAGAGAAACGGGATGGAACAGACTATTAATTTTATGAAAACACAAATAAGCAACTGGACTGATATTCTACAGCAACATTTTTTAATTGAAAGTGCAAATTGAATGCATGCTCCATACCACCCCATGAGAAAGCAGTCACGACATGTATTAGTAAAGATGAAATTATGCCAGCAGAAAGGGTTGATTTTGACAAAACTGTGGCTAAAGGGAAAATTATTAAAAAGTGGAGACAGCAGAGTGTTTGTTGAAAATGATTATTCACTGTATGCCAGACAGAAGAGAAGCACATTTACCCCATCATTCAGGGAATGTCAAGAGGTAGGTATGACATTCAAGCTGTTGTATCCAGCTGTCTTCAAAGTATTTTTCCTGCAGGATCAAAGCCATTTTTGATACAGAATAGGCTAAGGAGGAAATAACAAAAAAACATTGAGCCAGCAAGCAGAAGACTGTCCTTCTCATTCTTCTGACTATAAAGCTCATAGAGAGACTTTGCCAGTGAAACATTGAAACAAACAGTAAAGGGAGGAGAGGTGTTCAAAAAATAAGGAGAGGGGGATTTTGGGTGCAGATCCTTAAGGAGAATAATAACCAACTTGTATAATATTATATTTATAAAGTTGCAGTAAGTATTCTAAGAAGTAAGCCTACACATGAATGGAGAAAGGATATTTTACTAATATTAATGACTTAAGTAGAGATACAGAAAATATGCAAGTGGAGGCAGGAATTTACTGGAGAAAACTAGTAAAGGAACAAAGGTACTGTGAGCAAATAAGTAGAGAGGGAAAGTAATGAGTGGGATGAGGCCAAGAAGATGTTTGGACTGTATGTTAGAGACTTGTTTTTCCTATTCTGGATTGATATCAGAATATAGTCAAAGAGAAAGGGATAGCGGAGTCCTAAGTGAAAGACCTGCTCTGGTAGGGTTCTTAGATGAATCTGGAACAGAAGCAGATTTTAAAAAGAGGATATAAAATATTGTATGATAACTGTAAGAATCGATTAGAGGCAGTTAGAAAAGATTGGGAAAGTAGACTGTAAAAGCAATTTGCAAGGAACAACCGGAGTACATATAAGTATGTAGCAAAGTCCAGAATGTTTAGGATTTTTGCTTGGGAATAGTTATTTTCATACCCCAAGAAGACTTAAAATTTTCCTCAGGTAGATAGCAAGTGTTGGAAGTCTGATGTGGAAGGAAAAATTAACTGGGAACTTGTTTTTGGGAATGTAATGAGTAGACACATTTTTAAGAATTCCCTGCAGAGTACTATGGTAGAAATATTGGCAGCTCAAATAGCTGTAAATAAGGAACAGGATCTGAACTGGCTGGATATATTAAGTTGAATTCTGTTAGCTGCAAAAAAGGAATTACTAGAAAATGGAAATCAAAATCTAAACCAACTATATTTGAAGTAATGAATATTGAAAAAGATATAAAAGAACTGGAAGAGGATCTTTAGAAAAGGGAAGAAGCAAATTACATAGAAATAAATGGAATTTGTGGGAACAGTACATAAATAGTATTGGTCAGGGGGAGGAGGAGTGAGGTTTAAGGGAAAGCAGGCATTGATGATTTATGTAATGTTGGACTGACAGATCTTATAAATAAACCATGTAATGTGTAGTGGAAAAAATTGGAATTGTGTTCTTTTGAGCCCAGGGATTTAATTCTTCTAAGTTCTTCTAACTTAGTGAGTATTAACTTTAAAATTTATCTTTTTTCAACTTAAAAATAGCTTTTCTGTAGTCCATCATCTCTTTACTTACTAATTTAATTCCCTTTTTATCGTTTTTTGATATCTTCTTTACCATTGTAGGTATTACCTTCCTTCCTTGTTACCTTCGTTAAGGTATTCTCATTACCATTGTTGGTAAAGCTAATTCCTTTTTTTTTTTCTATCTTTCATTCCTTTACAAAAAAAAAAAATCTGTCTCTTTCTTTACTGGAATAGGCTTCTGGTATAGTTCATGCTTATGACTGAAAAGCCTACTGGATTTAAGAAGTGTACTTCCTGTGAGCATAAGATTCCCAACTCTGATGCCCAGAGATGGTGCATTTATTGTTTAGGCCCTTCTCATTTCGACACACCTTGTACTATTTGCGCTGGTTTCAATGCCAGAGCCATCAGTGACATATGAAACAAGTTAGTTCTGTAGGGCCTCATACCTGCTTTTGCATCTTCTTCTTCAGTTTCAACTTTAGGAGCTCAAACCCCCCTCACAAAAGTCTAAATCTACTGAGCCCAGGGAGCATAGAAAGCGTTCTCCTGTCTGGTCTCCCAAAACTGCTTCGGTATCAGAGCCACCAGCTAAGATTCTGAAGCACTCGGATCCGAAAACCATGGCTCCGACTCCTTCTAAGTCTTCTAATCTCTAGAGTCCTCATTTTATTTATTTAATGGACGGCGCAGTGTTGCAATGGTAGTGTTGTCGCCTCACAGCAAGAGGTTTGCCTTTTCAATTCTCAGCTGCAGTGCCTTCTGTGTGGAGTCTGCATGTCCTCCCTGCATTCGTGTGGGTTTCCTTCGGGTGCTCCAGTTTCCTCCCACATTACAAAGATATGCGTTTGGAGGGTTTCTTCCCTGGCCTCCACTGAAAATTGGCTTCATTCCAAGTCGAACTTTCCCGGTAAACAACTGATCTAATGCTATTCGTGTCCTTATTGATCACGGATGGGTCACGGATCCGAGCCGGCAAAGTGAGCTGCAGCTCCTGAGCTCAAGCTCCTCCCTTCATCTCACTTCCTACTACCCATAATCCAAGACCTCGTTTGCCGTGGTAGTGAATGGTTGGTTCCTGAGCTCGGGCAAGCCAAAAGCTAAGTATTACCTTTTTAAGGGGTTTTTCTTCTACCTTTTTGGTCTGTTTCCCCTTTTTAGTGTTAGTAGTATTCTAATGGATTTCTTTGCTAGTGTACTTTTAGAGTTAGACTTCCTCACTCCCTGTAGTTGTCTCTGGCGTTAGGTCCCTTCCCATCTATTTCCCTTCTTTCTCCTTTACCTGTGAAGTGTGTGTGTGTGTGTGTGTGTGTGTGTGTGTGTGTGTGTGTGTGTGTGTGTGTGTGTGTGTGTGTGTGTGTGTGCACGCATGGAGTGTGCAGGTATGGCTGAGAAGCCTGTGGGCTTTAAACGCTGCTCCTCATGCGGTCGCAAACTGGCCCCCACAAACACATGATGAGTGCATCTACTGTGTAGGAGAGCCCCATTTAGAAGTTGAAGGTGACATTTGTGCCAGATTCAACCCATGGGTTCTACTAGACCGTAGGAACAAGCTGCTTCTAAAGGGCTTAGCCTCAGGGGGTCCCTTGGTATCAGGAACCCCTCAAAAGCCCCCTCTGATCCTAAGAGGAAGCATTCTTCCTCCAGGGATCACTCTTCCAAATGGCCCAGGCTGTCAGATCCAAGTGTTCTGGATCAGAGTCTAGCCTCTGGGTCTTTGGCTCCAGGCAGTTCGACTCTGAGAGCCTTGACTTTTAAGGCTGGCTCTGAACCCTCCAGGACTGGCAGGGTCTTCGATCCGACCGAGGAGATGAGGTCCCCATCAGCTCCGATGGGTCAACAATAGGCCGGCTCGGATTTGTCAGCACTATCTTCTGCTCTGGCGGCTCCCTCGGCACTGACCGAGAACATCATTGTGGTGGACTCCCTAGTCTGATCCTGGTCCTCGGATTCAAAGAGGCTCAGCAGGTCCTCTTCTATGGACCGTAGGCTGTCCACCCACTCGGGTCACTCCTGTGTTTCCTCTACATCCACCAAAAGTTTGCTCTCCTCGGATATGGACAAAACGATGAGCTTCCTCAAAGCCCAAATGGAACTGGGTGTACTCCCTTTCCCTAGTCATATGCCTAGGGGGTCCTTCTCCCACCCCCATGCTCCTCTGTCCCTGACCGACTCCTGAGAGCTGGGTCCACCAGGTTCAGGGCTCGTCGAGGGAGCATCAGTTGGTGTCAAGAAGTACCCCTACTCCCATGCCACTTGGGTCCCCTTTGGCGTTGGCTCATCTTCCCTACGGGTTGGCCTTACCTCATGCCCCATTTGTCCACCTGGGTCACCGGGGTGCAGGTTCAGGTCCAGAGCTTTCGGATCATTCTCTTCCCTTGGGGGTTCAGCCTTGGACAGCTCGGTCTGATATAGTCTGGGGGTGTGGGCACTGGACCTTGTTCCCTCCCACCACAGACTTGGCTGATGGAGAGAGGGAAGGTGGGGGCTTCATCCAGTCCCTTGGCCTTTCTGGTGACAGAGAAGACCATGTCCGGTTGGTTGGCTTCCTCCTCCTCAGCTCTGAACCCTGTATTACCCAGTTCCATTTTGGGTGGCGAGTCCTCGTCTTTGGCCCAGAGTCATCCACCCCGAGATCACCTTCAGAGGGAGTTACCCCCTCTTGGGGTCCCTTCCTCCTCTGGGCCCCCGGCGGAGGAGCCTCTTCAGAAGAGGTCGTGCAAGAGGAAGCACCTTGGCTCCCCACAGTAGTGTCTGACGTGATACGGACATCGATGAAGGGGATTGGTCCCCCAGACTTCCGTCTGAGGGGATGTCCTTCTGTGACATCCTGGAAATCCTGAAATCCTTAAGCATCGGGGCGGTTGATCTTCCCCAACCCCGTCCTCTGAGGAATCCGTATTCTTGAAGGCATTCAGGATGTGCCCGTCTACCTCAGGGGTGTCCCCCCCCCCCCACTGACGAGTTGGTCCAGCTCATGGATAGCAGGGCTTGGAAGGAGCCGGCACAGTGAAATCGGTACCCAAGAAAGCAGACAAATTCCTTAGCCCCCCCCCCCACCGAGATACCCTTGTGGAGCAAAGGTGTACTGGTGGATGCTACTGTGGTTGCTGCAGCCACCAAGAACGAGCTTGCAGAACAGAGCTCCTGAGTCCATCCCCGTAACAGGGAGTCTAGGGCGATGGACCGATTTGGGAAGCGCGTTTACGCCTCAGTCACTTTTGGACTGAAGACCGCTAACTACAGGGCATATTTCACCCGGATGCAAAGGGATTTGGTGTCAGAGCTCTCCAATTCCCTTTCAGAGTTATTGCCTCTGGAAAGCTTGAAGAAAGTGTGCCCAAAGCTCACTACTCTCACCTCCCTAGCCAATGCTTCAATGAGGTTGATCTCAAAGTCGGTAGAGGCTACCTTTCGAGCGGCGGGTACATGCATTGTCATCAAATGCCACGCCTGGCTCTGCCTATGTGGATTTGCGGACGACTTCAAGGCAGCCTTCACTAATGCCCCTTTTGATAGGTCCACCCTCTTTGGTCCCTCAATCAAAGAGACTTTGACCCGCAGTGAGCAGGAGGGCAAGACATTATCGGCTCTTGGGATTAAGTTTGCTACTCCCCAACGGTCCTTTTCCAAGACTGAGAGGGGCAGTAAGAAGCTGTGGTTCTGTAAGTCGTAGTCTTCCTTACAGGATGCTCCACATGATCCCTCCTCTTCTTGCTGGGGGAGGAGGTTCAACAACAGGTGCATCCCTGAAGCAGACTGGGTCTGCAAAATCAGGGATTCCAAGAGCCTTTCTCAGAAAAGTCCCAGCAGTGCCCCTGAAGTGCTGCCCAACTGCCCTACCCTGGAGGCAGTTTGGGGTCAGATATCCCTGCACCAACTGGCCTAGGCTTCTGTTACCTCAGACCGGTGGATGCTCAACATTGCATCCAGGGGTTATGTCATTCAGTTAGATTCCCCACCACCACCACCACAGAAGTTTCTCCAAGATGTCTCACCCCGCCAAAGGGAGTTGGCTGTCATAGAGGTCCGCGACCTCCTGCAAAAAAGGGCCATCTAAAAGGTCCCAACGGGACAGCAAGGATCCGGAACTTACTATTGCTTCTTTTTAGTGCCAAAACAAACAGGGGACCTGCGTCCCATCCTGGACCTTAGTCGGCTGAACCTGTCAGTCCAGAAGTTGAAGTTCCGGATGGTCACTATTTAGTCCATTCTGCCGCTTCTGCGCAAGGATGACTGAATATGCTCCATAGATCTCAAGGACGTGCACTATCACATCAAAATAGACAGACACTCCAGAAGATTTATGTGCTTCCATCTGGGGGCCAATCACTGTCAGTTCAGGGCCCTGCCCTTCGGTCTCACCTCAATCCTCTGGGTGTTCACCAAATGTATGGCAGTGTTTGCAGCCCATCTGCGGCTGCAGGGATTTCAGGTCTTTCTGTACATAGATGATTGGCTCCTTACAGCTCCCACAAAGCACCATCTTCTTCTTCAAGCTGTGGATTTTACCCTGAACCTTTTTCAGGACCTAGGGATTACGATGAATTTTCCGAAGTCACACCTTTCCCCTTGTCAAAGACTGGAATTCATAGGAATGTTTCTCAACACGTTGGCAGAGACAATGTCTCTTTCTCACGGCAGAGTAGCCACCATCTAGCAGCAAGTCTGCTCCATTTTGGAATGGGACCGAGTCCTAGCCCATCTTGTTCTTCAAGTTCTGGGGTCGATGACTGAGTCCATCCACTTGGTTCCCCTGGCCAGGCTCCACATGCGGGTGCTCCAATGGACTCTGGTAGTTCAATGGTCTTGTCTTCTTCCTATGTCTTTCATGACCCGTATTTCCAAGGTCTGCAAGCATCACCTGTCTTGATGGGTTCAGACCTAGGATCTCCTGTTGGGAAGACCCTTTTGCCTTCCTCTGTCCCAAGCCAATGTGACCACGGATGCCTCCCTGTTGGGGTGGGGGGCATTTCCAGGGGAGGATGGTCCAAGGCATGTGGACCCCATCAGAGACCAAGTTACACATCAGTTTCCTCAAGATGAGAGCAGTCCTCCTGATGTTGCAAGCCTTCCAGGACTTCCTCCTTCTCGGGACGGTAACTGTTCAGACAGACAACATGGCAGTGATCTGGTATGTCAATAAACAAGGGGGGACATGATCTTGCTGTCTGTGCAGAGAGGCCATGAGAGTTTGGGAATGGGCGATAGCCTCAGTCCACTTTCTCCTTGCAATGCACAGCCCCGGCGAATCCAACATTCTAGCAGACGAGCAGAGCAGGACCATCTTGAGTCCTCACGAGTGGTCCCTGAATCAGTCAGTGGCGAACCAGAACTTCAGCAGATGGGGATCCCTGTGCTGCAGCCTGTTTGTGTCTCTGGACAATCACAAGTGCAGCACCTTTTTTGCCCTGATCCCCCCTCTGAGGGAGTCCCCCAGGGATGCTTTGATTCACTATTGGCTGCCGGGTCTCCTTTATGCCTATACTCCAATTTCTCTGATTCCCAAAGTTCTGCAGAAAGCCCAGCGCCTGAAGGCTCAACTCATCCTCATTGCCCTCTTTTGGCCTCAACAGATGTGGTTCTCCCTTCTCTGGACTCATCTGAAATATCCCCCTTGGGTATTAGATCCGGCTCCACATCTTATTACCCACCCAGGGGGGCTTTCCCCTCCCAAAATGAATTCCTTGAGACTGACAGCCTGGTTCCTCCAGTTCCAGTTATCATTAACCAAACAAAGTTACCTTCCCCAGTGAAGGATATTATTTTGGCTTCCCAGAAGCCATCTACCAAGAAAGTCTACCTCAGCAAATGGAAAATGTTTTCTGTTTGAGCTCGTCAGAGGGATATAGATCCCTTTTCAGCCCCCATGTCAACTATCTTGTCCTTCTTGTCTTGCCTTTTTCATCAAGGGACAAGTTTTTCTACAGTACGTCTTCAGCTGGCGGTGATATCCAACTTCCATCTGGACATTAGTCAGTTTTCTTCTTCAAGATTATCTAAAGCATTTCTAAAGGGAGTGTTCTTACTTCGCCCTCCCTTGAAGGACCCTCCCCTCCATGGGATCTTTCCTTGGTGCTGCAGTTTTTGACCCTTCCCCCGTTCGAACGTGCTGCAACTTGTGACATCAAGTTCTTGTCTTAGAAGATGATCTTTTTAGTTGCTATCACTTCCGCCAAAAGAGTTTCTGAATTGAAGTCCCTCTTTTATGGTTTTCCATAAGGGTAGGGTTTCCCTCAGATCCAGTCCTTCTTTTATTCCCAAGGTAGCTTTGGAAAATAACCTGAACCAGTGTATACAGCTTCCAGTCTTTTTCCCCAATTATTTTAACAAAGGCGAGTATCAGCTGCATTGCCTGGATGTGCATAGACAGCTGCATTTCTATCTAAACAGGACTGAAGAATTTCAAAGATCTAACTAACTATTTGTAGCTTTTTCTCAAGCCAAGAGAGGCAAGGCCATAACTAAAGTCTCCCTCTCTTGTTGGATTGTTTCCTGCATAGGGCATTTCTTTCAGCTTAACAATAAAGATCTTCCCAGACCTCTTAAAGCCCACTCTACTAGGTCTGTGGCTACTTCTGTGCGTTCTGGGCTAGGACATCGTTGGATGACATTTGTGCTGCGGCCACTTGGTCAAGTCCTCATACTTTTGTGATGCACTATAAGTTGGATCTGGTGTCTAGGGGTAGGGCATCTTTTGGTTCTGCTGTGCTCCAGTATGTCCTTCCTTGAGACCTCCCAGGATTTTGGGTAGCTGGGGACTCTGACCCATCTGTGATGAATAATGACACGGATAACATCAGATAAAGAGTTATGTACTCACCATAACTTGGCATCTGTGCTATCCAGTGTCATTCTTCATCACGTTCCCACCCTCCGTCCCCCTCCTTCTGGTAGCCAAGGGAAGCATGGGGGGTGTTGTATGTGCTGGCGGGTCTGTGTTTTCAGAATAATCTAAGTCCCTGTAAGGGACAGTTCCTTAGCAAACTCGAGCTGAAGATTATGGATAGTAGGAAGTGAGGAGAAGGGAGGAGCTTGAGTTCAGGAGCTGCCACTCACTTTGCCGGCTCGGGTCCGAGGATCGGATCCGTGACCCATCCGTGATGAATAATGACACTGGATAGCACAGATGCCAAGTTATGGTGAGTACATAACTTTTAAATAAATAAATGCTAATGTAATTTTTTTCTTTTCTGTTAATGTAAGAGTGCTTATGTTTTAAGTAATTTAATAAAGGTTTTAAAAAAAAAAAAAAAAAAAAAGAGCAAGGCAGTCCAGGAGATTCCTGCACTTCAGGCTGGAAGCCAGTCATTTTCAGTTTCGTGCTCTGCTGCTGTTTGGTTTCACCCCAGCTCCTGTGTGTTTACCAAATACATACCGGTGGTTGCATTTGACTCAGACTGCACAGTTTTCATGTCTTTCCATACCAGATGGCTGGCTCCTCACAGTGACGTTGATTCAGGTCATGGACATTTTGCTCTGTTGGTGAGTGTCTTTATGGATCAGCTTTGAGATATCAAATCTCGAGCCTGTTCAAACTATAAAGTTAATTAAATATTATCTGGGCACCACCAGTCAGATTGGCAGACTTCCTGCACCGCATTTGAATTCTATCCGAGTACAAGTATTTCACATGTTAACCCTTCTAAGACCTCCTGCTTCTCTTCTGGTATATCTCTTATGCCTTATGACTGCAAAGTGAAGGATTTAGTCTAGAAAGTCTAGTACAGGTTATGTCAAAGCATGATGGAACAATGAGTCGCCAAGTAAGGAGAAACGGGAGGAGTGGGAGACATTTGAAGAAGAAATATGGGCATAGGAATGAAAAAGAAGTTTAATATGGTACAGTATGTTTGCAAAGGAGAAAGCAAAATTAATACAAACAAAGGATCACCAAAGATATTTGAACAGAAATACAGGAAAAGGCATCCCGCTATGAAAAATTATATAGTACAAAAAAAAAAATGAGAAAACAAAGGTAGAAGTAGAAAAGAAGATTAGTAATGGAAAAGTTAAAGAAATAGAAACTGAAGATCTGATTTTGTCATTTTCATTCATTTCTCAGTGTATGGCTCCTGGATCTGACTTGGCTGCTTTTCTCTTGATTCTTGCATCCGACTCTCAAGCTCATTCTTTTACCCACAATACCCCTAACTCTTGCATTATCTCAGATCTCATTTGCCACTCTTAACGATTTGGTTGGGATTGCGTTCTTTCGAGCTCAGAGATTTAATTCTAAGTTAGTATTAACTTTAAAATTTATCTGGTTTCAACTTATAAATAACTTTCCTATAGTCATTCCTCTCTTTACCTACTAATTTAATTCCCTTTTTATTGTTTTTTGATTTCTCCTTTACCATCGTAGGTATTACCTTCCTTCCTTGTTACCTTTGTTAAGGTATTCTCGTTACCATTGTTGGTAAAGCTAATTCCTTTTTTTTTTCTGTCTTTCATTCTTTTACAAAAAAAAAAAAAACTTGTCTCTTTTTTTACTGGAATAGGCTTCTGGTATAGTTTATGCTTATGGCTGAAAACCATACTGGATTTAAGAAGTGCACTTCCTGTGAGCATAAGATTCCCAACTCTGATGCCCACAAAGGGTGCATTTATTGTTTAGACCCTTCACATTTAGACACACCTTATACTATTTACGATGGTTTCAATGCCAGAGCCATCAGTGACATATGCAACAGGCTAGTTTTGTAGGGCCTCATACCTGCTTTCACACCTTCTTCTTCAGTTTCAACTTCAGGAGCTCAACCGCCCTCACAAATGTCTGAATCTGCTGAGCCCAGGAAGCATAGAAAGAGAAGTTCTTCGTGTTTCACTGTTGCAGTCATTACATTTGGGTAATCTGCTGGCAGGTTGCCCTCAGTCAGCCTGAATTCCAAAGTCTTGGGTCCTGCGTCGGTTGCCGTCTTCTCTTCCATGACGTCAGGTCATCAGGGGTATAAAACATGCAGCCGATGCCATTTTCTGTAGTCTTTCTTGCCGAGCAGTGCCCGAAGCAGAAGCATTTCGCAAGCCGGTCAGCCGACTACTGAAATATCCGCATTTGAGTTTCAGAACCGAAGTCTTTACTAAAGCTAAGTACCCCGTTGGGGAAACTTTTTTCTTGCTTTTTACCGATGTCAGAAAAAGTTTATAATTGTATTACTTGTAAACCTCATAAGGATTTCCATTTATACTGTATTGCTTGCCTAGGCCCTGATCACAACGTGCCTAGCTGTCGGTTTTGTGCTAGATTTAACCAACACACTATTAAGCGTCTGTATATTTTTGCATCAAAGTATTTTGGAAACAGATTTAACTACCCAGAAATATTGTTGGATAGCAATCCGACTACCGGAGTACATAAAAAATGCAAAGAAAAGGACAGAGAAAGGCAGTTGAGATCCAAAACCGACGACAAAGCTTCTCTTAAGCCAGTCGCCAGTTCGCCGGTACTCAGCGAGGTGCCTTCGCAGCCCCTGATACCTGCTACCTTCGGGTTGCAGGCCTCTACCGACACCCATGTGGAGTCCGGCATGCCGTAAGATACTCAAGGTATTGGACCGACGGATGTTTCTCCCTTGGATGGGTCCAGAGCCGCTGAGCAGGCACCGGCTTCTGAGGATGTAGTCGGACCTCAACATTTGTACATCAAACCGACAGCTGCAAAACGAAAGACAAAGGCAACTTCTAAACCTAAAACCCGACACATGAGCCACGTGCACAGGCCTCTGTGCCTAAAAATCAGATGATCAAAATGGCTGAAGACCTTATTACCTTGATCAGGGGTACCCATCCCCTCTCCAGATAAGAGGCCTAGGCAAGACACTGATTATGAATCTTCAGATCAGGTTTCTATTTCTTCTGATTCCTCTTCTGATCAGGAATTTATCTATACCTCCCTATGAGGATTCTGATGCTGAGGAGTCTATTCAGTTTGCATCTCCTCCTGAGGATTATTCATTTGGGGAAACCTTGCATACTCTGAGGGAGCATTTTCACTGGGAGAGTCAAGACTTCTCAGAATCAAAAAAAGAGGCTCAGGGATTTCCTTCTTCTCCCTCAGCACAAGCTTTTAGCCATTCCCCCTGTTTTAGACATTGTGGATGATGTGTTTTCGGAGTCAAGCTTGACCCCTGACTCCTTACCTCTGGCTCCCAGTAAGCCTGACAGATATTACAGAGTACTTCACAACAAAAGTGAATCCAATCCAGAAGAAAAACTCGAATTTATTCTAAAATTGTACACCAATAGCTTAAAATTTGTGATATATATCCACGTATAATACAACAGCAAAATATTCTCTAGCACCTCGGCACACTTGCCTTTAACAGAGTAAAAACTTTCCATATACAATTTCATCACCTTTATACTAACATAAAACACACTCTCTTAATACATTAATTAACAAATAGAGACAACACTCCAATACTAACAGTAATACATACTATTGCATATACACATTTATAACAAACTTTTCCAAGAACAGTCATAGTTTAACCCTCTAGGATTTAGAGTATTAAATTTTTAAATTAAACATAACTCTTTCTTTCTTAGTATGTGTTTAATTTGTTGCTCACGTAAATATACATTATCTTTTACACTATCTAAAACCGTCACGACTAATCCCTATTAATTTATGTATTAAGAGGGTGTGTTTTATGTTAGTATAAAGGTGATGAAATTGTATATGGAAAGTTTTTACTCTGTTAAAGGCAAGTGTGCCGAGGTGCTAGAGAATATTTTGCTGTTGTATTATACGTGGATATATATCACAAATTTTAAGCTATTGGTGTGCAATTTTAGAATAAATTCGAGTTTTTCTTCTGGATTGGATTCACTTTTGTTGTGAAGTATTCACTTTCTTCATTTCTTCTGTGGTCATATATATTTATGGCCAGTGATTCCTTTTCGGTTTTACCCAGGATATTTAGAGAGACAACTATGGACAGTTCGCAAAAATCTATGGACAGTTTTTTAATTACTTCAAATGGAGCGAATGGCTCATCTAACGCAGTCGGTGTACAAGGTAGAGAAGAAGCACCTAACTTTGAGAGAGCTTTGTCATTATATAGTAAATGGCAGCAGGATAGAAAACTATGGCAACAGAACCCCTTCTCCAAAGTGGGTAAAAAAATGGAACTTGCAATTGCCCCATAAATAAGGGATTTGTACATACAAATAGAAAAATTGCTGTTTAAAGAAACTTCTGTCTTTCTCAATTTGCAGAGCTTACAGAGATATGAAGAATTAGACATAACCCCTCGGGGGTTAAGAACTGTTAAAAAATCCCTCCACTCCATTTGATCTTTCTTTAATGGAAGACAAACAGTTCCATGACAGATGGGTGTCAGCTGCCCATAGATGCATCATGGAATGGGTGCGTATATTGATGGAGAGGGATATGTTAAAAAAAACAAAAGTTAAGGGAAGAAATTAAAAATGTATGTAAAGATATCGCTAACAAAGTTACCCATGATGAATTACAATAGTTTCTCTTCAAAACTAATGAACAGTTAATTGTGTTTGAACAAGAACTTATTGAACGCAAAAAGAATAAATTGTATAGAGACTTGCGGGACTATGAGAATAAGAGGGCGTTTTTGTTAATACCCAATCCTAGGGCCAAACGTCAGCGAGTGCAATTTGAACGGAAGAGAAATGATGGCGGCATGGAAGGACAGGGTTACACTTCGGCAGAAAGTGGGTTATCACATACAGAAGGAGAGACAGATAATGATGACTTCCCTGTGCTTCCTAAACCAGGAAATAGTAAAGGTTTGACTGTTTATCGCGAAGCAAATGCGATGCGTAAACGGAGTTGGAATGGACAGGGACAATATAGAGATGGGTACGCTAACCAACGGACATTTAAAAAGGGTAAATGGGACTAGTCTTGATGTTGATCGTATTGATTGTAAGTATGTTATTAACTTATCTGGTTGTGAGTTATCTGATTGTGAACTAAACATACTTAATAGAGGTCTTAAGTTTATACCTACGGTTTTGCCTAGGTTACATGTGATAAAAACAAATGTTTTTTGTTTTTCCTGCAATTTACATCTACTTGATTTTTCAAATGTAATGTTATGGAAGATATTATTAATAATACAAGTGATAATGAAGAAGATGTTATTTCAGATAACAGCATGAATGATAGTTTTTATTCATATTGTTCTGAAGGATGTATTAATGCATATTGTAAATTGGATACAAGCACTGTGAAAGTTAAAAGTGACTTTATGCCTCCACAACGCAACAAAAGTATTAAGTATTTTCATAAGTTACTTACTCATAGTATTGATGCAGAATTTCAAAAGTTTACTATGAGGAAGAAGGATATACAATATAATCTCACAAAGAATGAATGGAAATGTTTAATTAATTTATGTCAAAAGTTTGATTTAGTATTTAAACCGTCGGGTAAAGGCGGTAAATTAGTTGTTTTAAATTATTCACAATATTTAAAAATGTGTTACACACATCTTAATGATGAAATGGTATATGAAAAAATTGATATTACTCAATATGAGAAGGCACAAAGGGAGTATAAGGACATTATAGATAAAGGATATAGATTACATTATTTCACATATAAGGATGTTAAAGAGAAATTTAATGTTAAAAATCCAAGAATGCCCTGTTTTTATTGTATACCTAAGATACATAAAAGTGTTGATGACCCTCTGGGACGACCCATTGTGTCAGCAAGTAGTAGTTTTTTGGAAAATATTTCTTGTTTTTTGCATGAATATTTGTTATCAATAGTATACAAATTACCATCTTACATTAAGGATGTTTTTGATTTTTTGGCTAAAATAAAAGACATTAAATGGGAGAATAATATGTATTTTTTTGTTATTGATGTAGTTAGTTTATACACCAATATTAAACATGCAGATGGTATATGTGCTATTAAGTATTATATGGGACAAAGCCCGTTGTGGAATGTATAGTGGAATTGATTAATATGTGTTTAAAGAATAATATGTTTGAATTTAATGGTACTGTTTATAGACAAAAACAGGGTACAGCAATGGGGGCAGCTTTTGCCCCTAGTTATGCTAATGTTTTTATGGGATATTTTGAAAATAAGTGCATATATGTTGATCAATTTTTTCAGAAGTATGTGTGCAAATACTTTCGCTTTATTGATGATCTTATATTTATTTGTAAGGGGGGGCAGGAACAAGTTTCCTTGTTTCTAGATCAAATACAAGAGAATAATATGGGTATTAAATTTGATGGTTTACAAATAGGTAATGAAGTGAAGTATTTAGATGTTTTATTGAAAGGAAGTGTGGGTAAAAACATAAATTACAGTATATATAGGAAGTTTCATGGTGCTGGATCTACTTTACATGGAAAAAGCTTCCATCCATTACATACAATAAAAGCTATACCATATACAGAATTTAATAGGATTAAGAGACTATGTAGTGATCCGTAATTATGGAGAATGAATTTATTCAAAGTTTTAATAAATTTATATCAAGAGGGTATAATGAAATTCATGTAAATGAAAGTTTGAAAAAGGTAAGGAAAAATGAGAAACAAGGTATTATTAAAAATATTAGGACAAATAGGAACATTAGTGATTGTATTTATGTTGTTTCTACTTTTCTGTATTGTCTGATCAGATTATGGAACAAGTTAAATGTAGTTGGAATTTGGTCAAAAGTGAGGTAGATTTTTTGAGTAATAAAAGAATGGGTTTTTCATACAGAAAGGGTAGAAGTATTAAAGATTTTATTGTTCATAGTCTGTTTACTATGCCTAATATAAAAATGGGAAAGCAAGTTAAACAGTTGGGCACAACAGCTTGTGGCAAATGCAGTATTTGCAAGTTTGTAGTTAGGGAATTTAATATTAATGGGGTTTATTTTGTTACTAATGGTATCTTTAATTGTAATGGAGAAAGTTGTATATGGTATGAGATGTACTTGCAATAAATTTTATGTGGGAGAAACTAAGAGGTCTCTTGCATGTAGAATAAAAGAGCATGTTAGAGTCATAAAAAATTTCAAACAAACTAGCCCCATAGCGTTGCACTTTAATAAATTTCATCATGGTAATCCAGAGGGATTAGTCGTGACGGTTTTAGATAGTGTAAAAGATAATGTATATTTAAGTGAGCAACAAATTAAACACATACTAAGAAAGAAAGAGTTATGTTTAATTTTAAAATTTAATACTCTAAATTCTAGAGGGTTAAACTATGACTGTTCTTGGAAAAGTTTGTTATAAATGTGTATATGCAATAGTATGTATTACTGTTAGTATTGGAGTGTTGTCTCTTTATTTGTTAATTAATGTATTAAGAGGGTGTGTTTTATGTTAGTATAAAGGTGATGAAATTGTATATGGAAAGTTTTTACTCTGTTAAAGGCAAGTGTGCCGAGGCGCTAGAGAATTTTTTGCTGTTGTATTATACGTGGATATATATCACAAATTTTAAGCTATTGGTGTGCAATTTTAGAATAAATTCGAGTTTTTCTTCTGGATTGGATTCACTTTTGTTGTGAAGTATTCACTTTCTTCATTTCTTCTGTGGTCATATATATTTATGGCCAGTGATTCCTTTTCGGTTTTACCCAGGATATTTAGAGAGACAACTATGGACAGTTCGCAAAAATCTATGGACAGTTTTTTAATTACTTCAAATGGAGCGAATGGCTCATCTAACGCAGTCGGTGTACAAGGTAGAGAAGAAGCACCTAACTTTGAGAGAGCTTTGTCATTATATAGTAAATGGCAGCAGGATAGAAAACTATGGCAACAGAACCCCTTCTCCAAAGTGGGTAAAAAAATGGAACTTGCAATTGCCCCATAAATAAGGGATTTGTACATACAAATAGAAAAATTGCTGTTTAAAGAAACTTCTGTCTTTCTCAATTTGCAGAGCTTACAGAGATATGAAGAATTAGACATAACCCCTCAGGGGTTAAGAACTGTTAAAAAATCCCTCCACTCCATTTGATCTTTCTTTAATGGAAGACAAACAGTTCCATGACAGATGGGTGTCAGCTGCCCATAGATGCAGCATGGAATGGGTGCGTATATTGATGGAGAGGGATATGTTAAAAAAAACAAAAGTTAAGGGAAGAAATTAAAAATGTATGTAAAGATATCGCTAACAAAGTTACCCATGATGAATTACAATAGTTTCTCTTCAAAACTAATGAACAGTTAATTGTGTTTGAACAAGAACTTATTGAGCATAAAAGAATAAATTGTATAGAGACTTGGGACTATGAGAATAAGAGGCGTTTTGTTAATACCCAATCCTAGGGCCAAAGCGTCAGCGAGTGCAATTTGAGCGGAAGAGAAATGATGGCGGCATGGAAGGACAGGGTTACACTTGGCAGAAAGTGGGTTATCACATACAGAAGGAGAGACAGATAATGATGACTTCCCTGTGCTTCCTAAACCAGGAAATAGTAAAGGTTTGACTGTTTATCGCGAAGCAAATGCGATGCGTAAACGGAGTTGGAATGGACAGGGACAATATAGAGATGGGTACGCTAACCAACGGACATTTAAAAAGGGTAAATGGGACTAGTCTTGATGTTGATCGTATTGATTGTAAGTATGTTATTAACTTATCTGGTTGTGAGTTATCTGATTGTGAACTAAACATACTTAATAGAGGTCTTAAGTTTATACCTACGGTTTTGCCTAGGTTACATGTGATAAAAACAAATGTTTTTTGTTTTTCCTGCAATTTACATCTACTTGATTTTTTCAAATGTAATGTTATGGAAGATATTATTAATAATACAAGTGATAATGAAGAAGATGTTATTTCAGATAACAGCATGAATGATAGTTTTTATTCATATTGTTCTGAAGGATGTATTAATGCATATTGTGAATTGGATACAAGCACTGTGAAAGTTAAAAGTGACTTTATGCCTCCACAACGCAACAAAAGTATTAAGTATTTTCATAAGTTACTTACTCATAGTATTGATGCAGAATTTCAAAAGTTTACTATGAGGAAGAAGGATATACAATATAATCTCACAAAGAATGAATGGAAATGTTTAATTAATTTATGTCAAAAGTTTGATTTAGTATTTAAACCGTCGGGTAAAGGCGGTAAATTAGTTGTTTTAAATTATTCACAATATTTAAAAATGTGTTACACACATCTTAATGATGAAATGGTATATGAAAAAATTGATATTACTCAATATGAGAAGGCACAAAGGGAGTATAAGGACATTATAGATAAAGGATATAGATTACATTATTTCACATATAAGGATGTTAAAGAGAAATTTAATGTTAAAAATCCAAGAATGCCCTGTTTTTATTGTATACCTAAGATACATAAAAGTGTTGATGACCCTCTGGGACGACCCATTGTGTCAGCAAGTAGTAGTTTTTTGGAAAATATTTCTTGTTTTTTGCATGAATATTTGTTATCAATAGTATACAAATTACCATCTTACATTAAGGATGTTTTTGATTTTTTGGCTAAAATAAAAGACATTAAATGGGAGAATAATATGTATTTTTTTGTTATTGATGTAGTTAGTTTATACACCAATATTAAACATGCAGATGGTATATGTGCTATTAAGTATTATATGGGACAAAGCCCGTTGTGGAATGTATAGTGGAATTGATTAATATGTGTTTAAAGAATAATATGTTTGAATTTAATGGTACTGTTTATAGACAAAAACAGGGTACAGCAATGGGGGCAGCTTTTGCCCCTAGTTATGCTAATGTTTTTATGGGATATTTTGAAAATAAGTGCATATATGTTGATCAATTTTTTCAGAAGTATGTGTGCAAATACTTTCGCTTTATTGATGATCTTATATTTATTTGTAAGGGGGGGCAGGAACAAGTTTCCTTGTTTCTAGATCAAATACAAGAGAATAATATGGGTATTAAATTTGATGGTTTACAAATAGGTAATGAAGTGAAGTATTTAGATGTTTTATTGAAAGGAAGTGTGGGTAAAAACATAAATTACAGTATATATAGGAAGTTTCATGGTGCTGGATCTACTTTACATGGAAAAAGCTTCCATCCATTACATACAATAAAAGCTATACCATATACAGAATTTAATAGGATTAAGAGACTATGTAGTGATCCCGTAATTATGGAGAATGAATTTATTCAAAGTTTTAATAAATTTATATCAAGAGGGTATAATGAAATTCATGTAAATGAAAGTTTGAAAAAGGTAAGGAAAAATGAGAAACAAGGTATTATTAAAAATATTAGGACAAATAGGAACATTAGTGATTGTATTTATGTTGTTTCTACTTTTTCTGTATTGTCTGATCAGATTATGGAACAAGTTAAATGTAGTTGGAATTTGGTCAAAAGTGAGGTAGATTTTTTGAGTAATAAAAGAATGGGTTTTTCATACAGAAAGGGTAGAAGTATTAAAGATTTTATTGTTCATAGTCTGTTTACTATGCCTAATATAAAAATGGGAAAGCAAGTTAAACAGTTGGGCACAACAGCTTGTGGCAAATGCAGTATTTGCAAGTTTGTAGTTAGGGAATTTAATATTAATGGGGTTTATTTTGTTACTAATGGTATCTTTAATTGTAATACGGAGAAAGTTGTATATGGTATGAGATGTACTTGCAATAAATTTTATGTGGGAGAAACTAAGAGGTCTCTTGCATGTAGAATAAAAGAGCATGTTAGAGTCATAAAAAATTTCAAACAAACTAGCCCCATAGCGTTGCACTTTAATAAATTTCATCATGGTAATCCAGAGGGATTAGTCGTGACGGTTTTAGATAGTGTAAAAGATAATGTATATTTAAGTGAGCAACAAATTAAACACATACTAAGAAAGAAAGAGTTATGTTTAATTTTAAAATTTAATACTCTAAATTCTAGAGGGTTAAACTATGACTGTTCTTGGAAAAGTTTGTTATAAATGTGTATATGCAATAGTATGTATTACTGTTAGTATTGGAGTGTTGTCTCTTTATTTGTTAATTAATGTATTAAGAGGGTGTGTTTTATGTTAGTATAAAGGTGATGAAATTGTATATGGAAAGTTTTTACTCTGTTAAAGGCAAGTGTGCCGAGGCGCTAGAGAATTTTTTGCTGTTGTATTATACGTGGATATATATCACGAATTTTAAGCTATTGGTGTGCAATTTTAGAATAAATTCGAGTTTTTCTTCTGGATTGGATTCACTTTTGTTGTGAAGTATTCGCTTTCTTTGTTTCTTCTGTGGTTATAGATATTACAGAGTCCCCGACTCACATACATTTTTATTTAGAAACCCTGCTGCTTATCCTGAAACTATTTTACAGGGTCCAAAGGGAGTTAAGGCCTCAACTGCAAAAAAAACCTACCCCCTCTGACAGAGATTCTAGGGTACTGGACAGATGGGGAAA
This sequence comes from Protopterus annectens, assembly GCF_019279795.1. NCBI lineage: Eukaryota > Metazoa > Chordata > Ceratodontiformes > Protopteridae > Protopterus > Protopterus annectens. Next base: position 839,885,193 of record NC_056743.1, read on the forward strand.
AAAGTTTATACATCTGCAACCTTGGCAATTGTCAATTTCATATGCTTAAGTACCAGCAACATGTAATGGGATTGCTGAAACAGAAATTATGTTGATTTCAGAATGTGCAGAAAATAAAGAATTGCAGGAATTATTGCATGCAGCTGAACAAGTTGGAAAGCATACTTTGCAATGTGGTTTTGATTCTTTAGAGGCCTCCTGCAGGGCCGCAGTTACTGGATCTGTGATTAAGAGACATGCCTGGTTAAAGGAACAACTGGTTAAAGGAACAAAATTTGCCTGATCATGTTAAAGCTAAATTGCTAGATGCACCTTTACTGCATGATTCTCTGTTTGGTATTAAGGCAGAAGAGGTTTTAAAGAAAATGGAAGACAAAGCTAAGTCTATGCAAACTGTTAAAGATTTCTTACAAGTGCAGCCACCAAGATTCAGTAGACACTGGCCTACAAAATATTGGTCCTTTCCTGTGTCAGACAGAGCTCAAAGGGGCAAATCCAGACGCCCTAAGGGTTCCAGGTACCAGGCTCAAGACTCATGCAGGTCAAAGCAATGGGGCACATCCACCTCCAAACCTGGAGGAGATAAAGCGCAAACCTACAGAAAGCAATCCCAATGACTTCCCTCAGCCAACACCAAGCACTTATCTTTTGGCAGCACCCATACGGGGAAAATTAGCACTTTTTGCTCAAAATTGGCAGTTAATAACCCAGGACAAGTGGGTACTAAACATCATATCACAGGGATACAGATTCAATTTCCACACTCTGCCAGTGACAAATGGTTGGCCAGATCTGCCAAAAAACCAATGGGCAGAGGCATAGAAACAGGTTACGCCCCTCATGGATATGGGGGCTATTCAGACAGTACCAGAACAGGAAAAAGGGCAAGGTTTTTACTCAAGACTGTTCTTGGTAGCCAGAAAGGACAAGGCATGGCGGCCAATACTGGATTTATCGATTTTGAACACATACCTGTACATTCCAAAATTCAAAATGCTCACGTTGCAGCAACTTCTGTCCATGCTGGGCAAGAATGCTTGGCTGGTGACTTTAGACCTAAAAGAGGCATATCTGCATGTCCCAATAAGACAGTCGTGCAGAAGATACTCAGATTCAAGGCTGGCTTAATGCATTACTAATTCTCTGCACTGCTCTTTGGCTTATCTACTGTGCCCAGGGTCTTTACAAAGTGCCTGGCACCAGTAATTGCATTTTGCAGACAAAGAAGTATTCAAATATATCCTTACTTGGACGACTGTCTCATTCAAGCAGAGAACAAGGACACTCTTCTATGACACCTGGCATTTGTGAAAAGGATTCTAACATGCCTAGGGTACACAATAAACGAAACTAAATCACAACTGGTACCCTCACAGAAGATAAAATTCCTGGGTGCAAGCTTGAATACAACTGCCCAGATGACTTACCTCACATCAGACAAACAAAGGCAACTGACTACTTACTTCAAACTGATGGCAACAAAACCCAGTCTTCTGCAAGACAAATTCTGCAGGCTCTGGGCTTCATGGCATCCTGCATCTTACTAATTCCATATGCAAGACTGCATGTGAGGAAACTTCAGTGGTACCTAAAAAGTTTATGGAGTCAACATTCACACAGTCTGGAAACAATTATTCCTATCATTCCCTGCCCGCAACAGGAGTTTCTATAGTGGGCAAAAGCCTGTCACCAAAACATGGGAGAGCCCTTCACTCTACCCCCTGCCAGCCAAACCTTAACAGACGCATCAGATTATGCCTGGGGGGCCCACATGGCAGGAAGATGCATTAAGGGCATATGGGCACTAAATCAAATGCATCTACATATCAACCAGAAAGAGATGCTAGCTGTTCAAAATGCCCTAACAACCTTCAAGGACTTAATTCATCCAGGACAACTACTAATAAAGATGGACAACACCACAGTCATGTGGTATATAAACAAGCAAGGGGGCACACACTCGTACCCCTTTTGCAGATTAGCCATGGCACTGTGGGACACAGCTTTGACCTACCAAATACATCTTCAAGCTCAATTCCTGCCAGGAAAACAAAACACTCTGGCAGATGATTTAAGCAGAAACCTTATGGATCCTCACGAGTGGAAACTAAATCCACAAGTCTTCAGCATGATAACAGAGAAATGGGAGAGCCCAGACATAGATCTATTTGCCTCCCCTCAAAATTATCAGCTGAAAAGATTCTGCACAAGGACTTATCACAGACAAGCATGGAAAGTGGAAGCCCTATCCTTCAGCTGGAAAAACCTATCAGTTTACGCCTTTCCTCCTTTGCCTCTTCTACCCAAGGTCCTCGTAAAAGTCAGACAAGAGAAGCCAAAGATGATATTAATTGCCCCGGACTGGCCCCGCCAATACTGGTACCCAATCCTAAGGAACTTGTCTCAATACCCAGCTTGGACCTTGCCTCAAAAAACACGACTACTGTCCCAGCAAAACAATCCGATACTGCACAATCAACTACAGACTCTGAACCTGGCAGCATGGCTAATCCTGTAATCATACAAACGACACCTCTCAGTAAAGCTGTGATGGATGTCATTTTGGAAGCCAGAAGGCCTAGTACTAGAAAATCTTATGCTGACAAATGGAAGAGATTCTGTGCTTGGAATCAAGCACAAGGAACTGATGCAGCATAACCACATATTCCTCAGATATTACAATACTTAACTGAGATGCTTGACAAAGGCCTATCTTTCTCATCAATCAAAATCCATGCCTCTGCCATTTCGGCTCATTACAATACAGAGCCACCAATCTTTTCTCATCCTTTACTAAAGCAGTATCTTAGAGGAGCCAGAAAGTTAAGGCTTCCTAGAAGATCACCATTACCAGCTTGGGACCTCAATTATGTGTTGGAAAAGCTCACCCTGCCTCCATTTGAACCAGCTGCTACCGCTGATATAAAGTTCTTATCATGGAAGACAGCTCTGCTACCAGCAATTACTTCAGCAAGAAGAGTTTCAGAGCTACAGGCCGTCATGGCTGTAGAGCTTTTAATCATATTTTACCCAGACTCTGAGGACAAATCCCACTTTTATGCCTAAGGTAGTTTCCAGTGTGGCTCTTAACCAAACAATTCATCTGCCAACTTTTTATCCAAATCTGCAGAACAAAGGGGAGAGAATTCTGCATTCCTTGAACGTACACAGACAGCTAAGATTCTATTTGAGCAGGACTAAAGCTGTAAGAAAAACTGAGCAATTACTAGTGACATATGCTGCAGGATCAGAAGGAAAGGCTATTTCAAAGTGGATAAGCCATTGCATCCATTTCTGCTACTTACACCATGGCAAACCTGTGCCCAAGGGCATTAGGTCTCATTCCACAAGAGCTGCAGTTACTTCAGCAGCCTTTCTCAGAGGAGTACCAACCAAGGACATTCTAGATGCTGCTACTTGGAGTTCTGTTCACACCTTTACAAAACATTACCATTTGCCTTTCTACTCTAAGTCCAGGGCAGGCTTTGCCACTACAGTGCTGCAGGGCCTTATAGCCTCACCTAATGCTATTTAGCTACAGCCTCCCAGCCATAGCTTTGGGATTCTACCCAAGTGTAATGACTGCAACAGTGAAACACGAAGAAAATAGTACAGTTGTGTACACTTACCATAAATGTAGATGTTTGAGTGTATTCACTGTTGCAGTCCAGGTTACCCTCCCGCCATCCCCCTGTCATTCTACAGTTTATCTTTCCTTGTCTATCTTCTACAACCTATGTGGTGTATTTGCTTGTAGATGAAGGTAAAGTTTATATTGATGCATGTATATATATAAATATTTATAATATTGCTACCTTTTTGGGGGCACCTGACATCGGGGGCAAGAAAAAATAAAAAAAATGGTGTCGGCCGCATGTTTTATACCCCCTGACGACCTAACGTAATGGAAGAGAAGACAGCAACTGACGCAGGACCCAAGACTTTGGAATTCAGGCCGACTTAGGGCAACCAGCCAGCAGATTACCCAAATGTAATGACTGCAACAGTGAATACACTCGAAAATCTACATTTATGGTAAGTATACACAACTGTACTTACTACTGTCTGGTCTCCCAAAACTGCTCCGATATCAGAAGCCACCAGCTAAGATTCTGTCGCACTCTGATCCTAAAACTATGGCTCCGACTCATTCAGCCTGCAAGTCTTCTCATTTCTGGTGTCCTCATTTTTCTAAAGAACTAGGGTCTCCAAGACTAGGTCTCCATTCTTACAGAGGACACCAAAAAAGTCTTCTAGACCTCCTTCCACTTCCTCTTTGATCAGGTCATCCCAAAGTCTTTCTGAAGCAGAAGTGGACAGAATGATGTGAAAATTTCTCAGAACACAGATCCAGATGGGGGGTTTTAATGGCTGTGTCGCCCATTAGATCCAGGAACCTTAAGCCTTCCCCACATACCATCATTTCTCATTCCTCTGCTGCGACATACTGCTTTGGAGCCCTCAGATCCAAGACCTCCAAGAGTCAAAGTGTCTGATCTGAAGATACTTTCATCTTTGACTCCTGTTACTTCCCTGACCTGTTTGGTTCCAACACCCGTTGGACAGAAAAACTCTCAGAAGCATCACTGTCACATCAAGGGGGTGACCTCGACTCCGAAGCTTTTGGAGCCGTCGTTTCCCCCCTGAACCTCGGCACTGGACATCTCAGCTTTGGCTCCCCCCACAGAGCAGAGGACTGGAGGAGGACCTGGGCTTATCTGATCCGAGAGTTTTAGCTCCGGTGAGTTTGGCCTCAGCCTTTCCTGGTCACTCTACCTTCAAGGTGATGGAGAGGGCTTTCTCCTACATGATAGCTGTTTTGATTCTAACTTTCCTGTATTTTATCCCTGTTCCTGGCTCTGAGTCTCTTCATCCTAGTCCACAGGGACAACCAAGCCCATAGGAGCTTCCAGGCAGTTCCAGTTAGGAAACTCCTTGCCTCTTCTGGTACTTTCCAGAGCAGCCCACTAAAGAGATTTCCCAAAAGAGATTGTAAAAAGAAGACACTTAGATTCCCCCCAGTAATCTTTAACTGAAAACACCAATTTTGATGAAGGGGAGGGGTTGCCAGGATCACCACCAGAAGATGTCTCCTTTGGAGACATCCTAGAAATCTTGCACAAGAAAGGTGTTGGTCCTCCGAACCCCCTTCCCAGTTGGAATCAGTGTTCCCAGACATCTTTGGGTTTGGCCCATCTACATCTTGGACTTACCCCCAGTGGATTAGCTTATAGATCTGGAAGGAGCCAGATACCATAGAACCTATTCCTCGACATCTAAATAAAATCATTGGTGCACCAAAAGATAGTTTTTGGAGTAAAGGAATCCCCATAGATGCCATGGTTGGTGTGGCAACCACCAAAAAGGAACTGGCTGAACAGAACTCTTCCATCCATCCCCTAATATGGAGTCTAGGGTGTTGGACAGATATGGGAAGCATGTTTACGCCTCGGCAACCTATGCTTTACCATCGCTTAACTATCTACCACACTTCACTGGATTACAGAGAGACTTAATTTCATTCATTACATCCAAGTGACGCCTCCAAATATATCTGCAGTTAACTTCTACTGATGCCTCTAGGTGCCAAATATTGCTTGTTCATATTTGGATCAATAATTCCAAAACCATGCTACGTACAAGGTTTTAAAATATTTCATCTTAAAGCTTGCACAATGGCAAATTTAACTGCATTAATATTTGACCTCTGTCTAGTGCAGGTAAATGGATATTAACTGTTGTTTTTATGATATTAATTTGTATAGATATAATTTTCACATTTTTCTAAATATCTCAACAACCAGGTAACAAAGCTAGAACTTCTTAGACTCATATAAAGGCTGTTAGCTAGATCAATAAAGTGGTGCTGACAGTATGTGTGTAACTTGAATGGTTTCTGAGAATATTGTAAGTTGTTTACAAAATATTACAAATGTAATAGTTGCTGTGTTCATAGCTCTCAACCTCCCATCTCCAAAATGAGGAACACTAGCACTCATAATGTGTAAAAAATGAGGAAATTGTGGAACACATACTAATGGCTTACTTACAGCTTCAGCTAGGAAGGCCATATGATGGATAAAATATGCTAGTTTTACTTATAAAGAATATATTGTAATGAATTAATATAATTCATTTCTATTTACCAAGGATTTCACTTAAAAAAAATTCCTAACACTGAATGTTTTACAGACCCTTTCAGTGTGGAACTTCAAGGAATATGAACTTTTAAGATCACAAATGAGGTGCGTTCCTCATAATGAGGTACACTTGAGAGGTATGACTGTATTTACTGTGACTTATAACATTTGGTTTAAGACCTAGAACCTGAAGAATACTACCACTGTAAACATAGTTTGTGTTGAAGTCTTTACCATTCATAACCCCCTATGGTTCCAGAGATATTGACATTTATTTGAAATGTGAGGATGTAAATCTGATTATATTAAAAGGCTTAGGCTCCGCCCATTGGAAGTTACAGTGCAAATTACCTGAGCTCCATTGGAGTGAATGATTTAAGGAACACACTAACTTTATCCCTGGTTCATGTTGATGGAGGAAGAGAAGGCATATTCCTCACGACTAGCCACCCTACAATCTATATTGAATGCTTCCATGAGGTTAATCTCGCATGCAGCTGAAGGTTCCTCATAGTCTGCAGGTTCAGGTAAAGCCATCAGGAGACATGCCTGGATGCGATTTTGTGATCTTGCAGAACCCCTTAAAGCATCATTCATCAGTGCTCACTTTGATGGATCTTCTATGTTTGGGCTGATTGTTAGAGACACTTTCCCGCAGTGAGCAAGATGGAAACACTTTGTCTGCCATGGGAATCCATTTTTCTACCCCACAAGGACCTTTTTCTAGGAACCAGTGAGGTGGTAAGAAGATGTGGTTCCAAAAATCTCCAAGGACCTTTTCAAGATTCACACGGAGATTTTTCTCTCATTGACAGAGGGAATAAATAACAGAAGACGCTCTCCACGAGGTAGAGGGGGTCCATAGAACCAAGGGTTCTGAGATTCCTTCTCAAGATAGACCCTTTCAGTGCTCCTGAAGGGTTGCCTGACCTTCTGTGGATGCAATCGGGGGGGGATGCTTATCTTTGCACCCAAGTACCTGGACAGTCATCACAAAAGCTACGTGGGTGCAAAAGATCATATCCAGAGGAGATTTTATTCCCTTTTTACAAGTTCCTTCACTGAAAAAAAAACATCTCCCTGCTGTTCCACCCAGTCAGTGGGAGTTAGCAGCTCTAGAAATTCAAAAGCTGCAAGACAAAAAGATCATTCAAAAGGTCTCACCAAACCAAAGAGAATCCAGAATTTACTCAAAGTTCTTTTTAGTGCCAGAGAAAACAGGGGATCTGAGACTTATCTTGGATCTCAGTTATCTGAATCAGTTTGTAAAGAACTCCAAGTTCTGGATGGTCATAGTTCAGTCCATTCTTCCTCTGTTATAGAAGAATGACTGGATGTGCTCCATAGAGCTTTAGGACATGTGCTATCACATCAAAATGAAAGGCACTCTCGAAGATACCTACACTTCTGACTGGGAGCCAGACATTACCAGTTCAGAGCCCTGCCCTTTGGTCTCACCACAGCCCCACGATGTTTACCAAATGCATGGCGCTTGATAGCAGCTCATCTCAGACTGCATGGATTCAGAGTGTTTCCTTAGATGACTGGCTCCTCACCGCACCAACCAGGCACCTCCTGGTAAAAGCCAGGGATTACTTACTCCAGTTATCTCAATCCCAGGGGATCACAGTCAGTCTTAAAGTCCCATCTTCAACCACTTCAAGTCTTTGGGTTTATAGAGGCTCGCCTAGATACATTCAGTCGTCTCGTTCTTTTACCAAAAAACATAATTCTTTCCTTGAGACGACATGTCAGACAGATTTTCTCACTCCTCTCCCCCAGCAAAATGGTTTTCCAAGCTTTAGGCTCTATGGTTGCAGTGATCACCTTGAGGGTTCCATTCACTTAGTCGAACTTTTGCAAGTTTGAACCACATATGGTTGAGACAATACGTTCGAATTTGTAAAAGTTCGAGCGTTTGAATGGAAATCTCCATAAGCGGAGGCTTCCATTCACTTCAATGTGGTGCGATCTCGGTATTTTTGTATAGTCGAAGTTCTGTAACTTCGAACTTATTGGTTCGACCATTAGGTGTTCGGAGTTACGGAACTTCGACTTTCTAATATAGACCCTTACCTTGATACTACTACGTGTCTTCAACTATGAATTCTCCAGTGGACTGTAGCAGTACAATGGCCCATTCTTCAAGGACCTTTGCAACATCCTATAAAACTGTCTGGAGTCTGCAAGGACTCCCTACTGTGGTAGATTCAGTCTGACAAGATTTGTCAAGGACATCCCTTTATCCTTCCTCTCCCAAAAGCCATGTTGACCACAGAAGCCTCCCAACTGGGGTGGGGTGGACATTTATTTGGAGGGACTGTTCAAGGCACATAGTCCCCAGAAGACACCAAACTGTATTTAAACATCTTGGAGATGAGAGCGGTCCTGTAAGTGTTGCTGGACTTTCAGAACTCTGTTCCTTTTGGGACAATTGCTATCCAAATGGACAGTATGCCATTAGTATGATACATCAACAAATAAGGGGAGCTAGATCTTACCCCTTTGCCAAGAAGCAATAAGAGTTTGGCAGTAGGCCATCTCCTCCAAATGCTTTCTTGTGGCAATGCATATACCTGGGAAATCTAACTTTCTAGCCGACAAGCTCAGCAGGTCTATCCTGATGCCTCACAAGTAGTTTTTCAATCAGACAGTGACAAAAATGATCTTCCACAAATGTGGTCAACCTTGCTGTGTTCTGTTTGCCTCTCCTCTTAACAACAAGTGTAGCAGGGCAGGTTCTTTGCCACAATCCACCCTCCGGGGCACTCACTGAAAGATGCTGTACTCCACACTTAGCTCTCTGGTCTCCTTTATACATAGTCTCCTCTACCTCTAATCCCCAAATTTCTCCAGAAAGTACTCAAGTTGAAGAGCAAGGTAATCCTCATTGCCACCATCTGGCCTTGTCAAGTTTGACTCCCCTTCCTGTGGTCTCACCTAATATGTCCCCCTTGGACACTGGACCCCATTCCAGATCTACTGTAACATCCGTCAGGGATGACTCATCCAGACAGTACATGTCGCATATTGACTGCATAGTTTCTCCAATTCCAGTGATGGCTAGACATTCCAGGCTTTCTTCTCCTGTTTGCCAAATTTTATTTTCCTCTCAGAAACCCCCTATCAGGAAGATTTATAAGAGTAAATGGAACAGATTTTCTTTTTGGACACAGCAGAGAGTTGGACCCATTTACCACTGCAGTTTCTGCTGTTTTAGATTGTCTTGCTTCTATTTTTCAAAGTGGTGCTAGTTTCTCTACCATCAAAGTTCAGCTGGCAGCCATCTCTATCACATAGGAGACAATGCTTTCCCTCTAGCTTCAGCCAAGTTATGTAAAACTTTCCTTAAAGGTACCTTTTTGTTTAGCCCTCCGATAAAGATCCCACTCCACCTTGGAATCTTACTATTGTAATACAGAGCTTGGTATAATCTCCCTTTGAGCCGTCTGCTAAGTCAAACCTCAAATTTCTTTCTTGGAAGAAACGTCTTTCTGGTGGCTATTACTTCTGTGAGGCAAGTTTCTGAACTCCAGGCACTCTCTTCAAAGCTACCTTATTTGATTTTCCATTAAGATAGAGTTACCTTACCCCTCCTTTTTACCCAAAATTGCCTCTGAAACAAACATGAATCAAGCTATCAATTTACCAGTCTTTTTTCCAGATTTTGAAACCAAAGGAGAGTACATGCTTCACCGCTTAGATATACATAGGCAACTTCAATTTTATCTTCATAGAGCAAAGGAATTTAGAAAAACTGACCAACTGTTGGTTTCCATTATCAGTAACAAATTTGGAAAAAACAGCATCCAAAGTTACCCTAACCAAATGGATAACATCGTATTTCCTTTGTTTATCCTTGCCAAAACCTTCAAAAGTACACTCATGTAGATTTGTGGCTACATTGTCTGCCTTCTGGGCCACAGCTTCCATTGATGATACTTGTGCAGCCGCCACTTGGTCTAATGCTCATAAATGTATTTCTTATTATAAGTTGGATATCATCTCCAGAAACAGGGCTGCTTTTGGTTCTGTGGTTTTCTAGAACATCCTTCCATGAGGGCCACGTAAGGTTATCATAGCTGGGGACTTTGTCCCATATGTTGAGAAATGAATGAAAATGACAGCATCAGATATAAAAGTTATATCTGAATTTGTCAGTTTTCATTCGCCCCTCAACTGTTGGGTTTGGAACTGATCCTCCGATCAGACTTGACCGTTACTATAGCTTGTGGTAACCTAAAAGCTTTCTAGCTCCTCCCTACTAATGATGCACCAACCCCTAACATACCACAGATTTCGTTTGCTGCTTTCGCGAAATATACGTGGACATCGATAGTTCTTGAGTTTTTCAGTCAGTTAAATGATTTTTTTTCTTAGTCCTTATATCTATTTACTCTTTTTTGTGGTCTATATTAGAAGACCAAACGTTTAGGTTATCGAACACCTAAACATAAATCATCTAATATCGATCCGGACAATGTTGAACGTCCCAGGGAAACGCGTCCCTTAGCCACAACACAAAAAACATTACTTTGCATCTAAATTAAGTGGGGGCCTTCATCCCCCCACCCCCCTAATTAGATATACCAACTCCGAGATCGCTCAACAGTAGGGAAAAGGCAAACTCTGGCGAACGCCCGCCAAGGGAAATCTTTCCCTGCATTAAATGGGACGTTCGCCATTTTTGCTTTCGAGATTAGCAGATCGATGTTTAGGTGTTCAGTCACCTGAACATTCGGTCTTCTAATATAGACCCCTTTTTTTATATGCATAGTATATTCTAGTTTACAATCATTAGTATATATTTTTTCCCTTCTGTATCCTTTTCACTGTTTATTACACAGTATTTCTCAGTACCATAGTTGGTACTTTTCTTTTTCCTCCCTTAGTCTTCTGTTCTAGTAAAAAAAAATCCTCCCTTTTCTGCTAGTTTTACCTTTACTAAAATGTCAGAGAAAGGTCCTTGGAGATTTAAAATAAAATGTAAAAAATGTGGCCATACGTTGCCTGTTTCAGATGCACATGATCTGTGCATGTGCTGTTTGGGCCACGAACACTTAAATGTAGATTGATCCATTTGTAAGTATTTTAACCCTTGTGCAGTTCCCAACCAAAAGAATAAACTTATTCTAAAGGGGTTATTGCCTACTACATTTTCTGAAGCAATTTCTGGGACCCCCCCCCCCAAATTGAAACCTAAGGACTCTTCAAAAAGGTCCCCTGGTCCTTCTGGTTTCTCTACTCTGTCTTCATTGGATCCTCCAGGTAAGAAACAGAAAATGGATCTGAAGACTTCTACTTCGAAGCCTTCTGCAGTGTGTGTGTGTGTGTGTGTGTGTGTGTGTGTGTGTGTGTGTGTGTGTGTGTGTGTGTGCGCGTGCGTGCACACGCGCAGCTTTAAGAAGCTTTCTAGGAGCTTGCACAAGTGTATAAATACTGAGGATGAGTGAGCCTGACTGCCATTTTGTAGTAAGCTGTTGAGATGTAAGCATGCATGTCTGTATAGTCTGTCAGTTAATCTGTTTGTTTATATTTTGTAAAGCTACTATCCATCCTGATGTGTTTCTGTGTAATAAATCATAAAAAAACAAAGTACCTGTCCTGTTTGTCATCTATAATAGAGAGATGACAGACCTCTACTACTCAAATCTTTTTCGGCTCTGACTACTTCAGATCCAACATCTCTTCCTCGGGCCCGATATTCACTCACTATTGACCAAGTGCCATACAGATTACCATCTCCTTTCTTGGAGAAACTGCATCCAAAATCTCCTTCATTAGCCTCCTCTCGTTCTTCCAGGAGTCTGACTGAAGCTGACGTGGATAGAATGAAGAGGCGATTCTTCTCGGCGCAAATTCAGGTGGGTGTTCTTCCTGCTCCTGCTCCTACCCCTTCTAGTTAGGAAGCCTTGGCTCACACTACCTCTCTACTGTCAGCTCTTTCTCTGATCTGACTTTTTGTTTCAGAGCCCCTGGATCCACGTCTGCTGAAGCTGATTGTGTTAGATCCAAGTATATTGTTATCCAAGGATATTGTTATCCTCAGCTCCAAGATCTTCTGTGAGCCCTCTGGCTCTGACGAGTTCAGATTTGGATCTCAGAGCTGTAGTATCTTTGCCGGATGCAAGGTGGTGGTGTTGACTCCAAATTTGTCAGAGCCATCTCTGCCCCTCAGACCCTCAGCATTAGGCAGCGCGGCTCCGACCTCCTCCTTGACTGGAATGCCTTAGGAGCAGAGGGAATGGACGTGGCAGAAGCATGTCTTCTCCATTGACCATCTCCATTGAGCATCTCCATTGACTCCTTTCTCCCAGTATGTTCTGCTTTTGAGGCGGTAGAGAGAGTTTTCTCTGCTTTAGCAGGTCAGATGGTTTCTCCCCCCTCGAATCTTTCCTCAGGATCTCATGTGACTTTGTGCCTTGAGCCTCAACATTCTTCTCCACATGGACAGCCACTCCAAACACTTCAGGCTCACCATCTTTTCTGATACTTCTCCGGAGCATCCCACCAAAGAAATACCTCAGAAGAGAAAGTGTAAAGGGAGGCACTTAGATTCCCCACAGGAATCCATTACAGAGGATACCGATCTCAATGAAGAGGAAGGATCACCAGGATCTGCACCTGATGCCATCTCATTTGAGACATCCTAAGAATCCTGCAATAAGGAGGTAGTTAATCCTCCCCAAATCCTTGTCCAGAGGAATTGATATTCATGGAGGCATTTGGATCTGGCCCATCTACCTTCTGGGAAACTCCACCTGCTGATGAGCTTGTTGATTTGATCTCAAAGCAGGCATGAAAGGAACCTGATTCAGGTGAACCTATCCAAAAGAGAGAGGACGGGATTCTGGCTTCACCAGCAGGAAAGGAATTTTGGAGTAAGGGAGTACCTGTGGATGCTGTGGTCATGACGGTGGCCACTAAGAAGGAATTTGCGGAACAATGTTCGACTGTCTGTCCCCCTAACAGGAAGACTAGGGCTGTGCACAGGTCTGGGAAGCTTGTTTATGCTTCATTGACATTCAGTGTTAGGTTGCTGAACTACTTGGCACTACAGTTTACCAGGTTGCAAAGAGATTTGATTAAGGAACTGTCAAATTCTTTCAGGGACCACTACTCCTGTGAGACTCAGGCTTCTGTGGCCTCACATCTGATGACCCTACAGTCCATTTCTAACTTGTCCATGAGTCTTCTCTCTCACGCAGCTGAGTGTACCTCAAAGGCAGTGGGTTCAGGTATCTCTATTAGGAGACATGCCTGGATGCGCTTGTGTGACTTTTGGGGAGCCCTTCAAATCCTCTTTCATCAATGCCCCCTTTGACAGAATTTCTTTATTTGGCCCTCTCTCTGCTGTGGGAGTACATTTTTCGACCCCTCAAAGGACCTTTGCTAGGAATCAATGAGGTGGTCAAAAAATGTGGTTCAGGAAATCCCATGGTCCTTTCCAAGATTCACATGGAGACAGTTCCCCTATAGGCAGTGGAGACAGTGCCCCTATAGGCAGTAGGGGGAAGTGTAATGGGAGATGCCCATGTGGGAGAGGTGGCCCACAGAACCAAGGGTCTAGAGATGATTTCTCTGACAGACCCTACAAGCGCTCCTGAAAGGAGGCACCACTGTCTGCCTCTAGAGGCAATCGGGGGTCATATATCCCTGCACCAGAGTGCCTGACTAGACATCACAAAACATACCTGGGTACAGAGGATCATTTCCAGAGGTTATATAATTCCCTTTTTCCCTCCACTTTCATCTTCAAGAAAATTTCCTGATGTTCCACCCAATCAGAGGAAAGCAGCAACACTAGAAATACAAAAGCTGCTAGAAAGAGTCATGCAAGACATCCCTTCAGACCAGATAGAATCTGAGACTTACTCAGGATTCTTTTTAGTACCAAAGAAAACAGAGGACTGGAGACCAATTTTGTATCTCAGCGACTTGAACAAATCAGTTCAACACACAGTCTCATATGGTCTTGGTTCAGTCTATTTTACCCTTTTTGGGCAAGAATGACTGGATATGCTTAATAGACCTTTGAGACGCACACTATTGCATAAAAATGAACAGACAGTCCAGAAGATACATACGCTTCCAGCCAGTCATCACCATTTCAGGGCCTTGCCCTTTGATCTCACAACAGGCCCCAGGGTGTTCACCAAATGCATGGTAGTGGTAGCAGCTCACTTGAGACTGTAAGAATTCCAGGTGTTTCCATATCTAGATGATTGGCTTGTCACTGCCCCGACCAGGCATGTGTTTATAAGAGCAAGTGGTCAGGTACTCCAAACTTGCTCCCTTCTATGAATCACAGTAAATTACAACATATCCCAGTTAGAACTCTCTTAGACACTGGAGTTTATAGGAGCAAATTTCAACACGGTATCAATTTCAGCTTTGTTTTGTCTAGCAAGAGTGCAAACAAGATTTCAGGTCAAGAAAATTCTTCATAGTACAAACATTTCAACCCGGTTGATTCTTCAAGCCTTGGGGTCAATCTCAGCTGCCGTAATTTTAGTCCCCCTGGCGAGATTTCATATGAGAATTCTTCAATGGATGCTAGGAATACAGTGGTCACTTCTTTTTCAACAAATGTCATTTCAAGTGTGGATCACTCTAGCATGCAAAAGATACCTCTGGTGGTGGATTTCAATTAGATCAGGTTCTACAAGGCCGTCCTTTCATTCTCCCTTGCCTAAGGCCACAGTGACCATGGACGCATCCCGTATAGGGTGGGGTGGACACTTCCTGGGGAAAACAGTCCAAGGCACTTGGACCTCAGATGATGCCAATTTGCATATCTGTGTCCTAGAGATGACAGTGGTGCTCTTAGTGTTGCAGGCTTTTCAGAACTCTCTTCCTTTAGGTACAATTGCGATTCAGACAGACAGCATGTAGTCTGGTACATCAACAAATAAGGAGAAACCAGGTCTTACCCCTTGTATTGAGAAGCACTTAGTGTGGCAATGCATGAGCACATCTAACCGCTTTCTGATAGCGATGCACATTCTGGGGAAGTCCAGCAT
Source organism: Protopterus annectens (assembly GCF_019279795.1). Classification (NCBI taxonomy): domain Eukaryota; kingdom Metazoa; phylum Chordata; order Ceratodontiformes; family Protopteridae; genus Protopterus; species Protopterus annectens. The sequence goes on from NC_056743.1 coordinate 839,900,356, forward strand.
GATAGCAGACAAAATGAACAGGTCCTTTCTTTTGCTTCACGAGTCGACTCTCAACATAAAAGTGATGGAAATTATTTTTTGTCCATGGGGCCAGTCTTCCTGTCATATTTTTGCTTCTCTCCTAAATAAAAAGCGCAGCAGCTTCTTTGCACTGATCCCCCCTCCAGGAGAATCACCAAGAGACACTCTGCTCCACGATTGCCTCCCCCTCCCCCCGGTTACCTCTATGCTTACCTTCCAACTCCCTTGATCCCCAAATTTCTACAGAAAGCCACCAAGTTGAAGAGTAAAGTCATCCTCATTGCGTTTTACTGGTCTCAACAGATTTGGTTTCCCTTTTGGCCTCATCTACTTTACCCACCTTGGATTTTTGATCCAATTCCAGACCTCCCGTCTCACACGACAGGCATGATTCATCTGGATATCTCAAACCTAACGGCATGGTTTTTCTAATTCCGTTAATAGCCAGACAGCCTTTGCTGTCATCCCCTGTCTGTGATATTCTTTTGTCTTCACATAAAGTTTCTACCAGAAAACTTTACAGGCATAAATGGAAGAGATTTGTTATTTGGGCTCATCAAAGAAGTATTGACCCTTTTGCAGCCCTATACAAAGTGTCCTTGAGTTTTTAGCAACAATTTTCAATGAAAGTGCTAGCTTCTCAACTTTTAAGGTTCAGTTGGAAGCAATCTCTAACTTCCATATTAGATTTGAAAATTCTTCCATTGCTTCATCAAAGCTTTGTAAGGCCTTCTTAACAGGCACTCCTTTGTTGAGACCACCTTATAATGACCCAGCTTCACCAAGGGACTTAAATTTAGTGCTGCAGGCCTTATTTAATTCCACCTTTGAGCCAGCAGCAAACTGTGATGTTAAATTCTTGACCTGGAAAACAATCTTTCTAGCGGCTATTACCTCAGCTAGAAGAATTTCTGAGCTTCATTGTTTTCCAAACCTCCCTCCTTGATTTTTCATAGGGCTAGAGTAACATTACAAACCAACCCTTCTTTCCTTCCTAAGGTGGTGTTGGAATGCAGCATAAACCAGTCCATTAATCTGCCTGTCTTTTTTCCAAAAATGGAAAACAAGGAAGAATATAGATTACATTTATTAGCTGTTCATAGACAATTGCATTTTTACTTACACAGAACAAAAGAAGTTAGGAAATCTGATAAAATGTGTATTTACCTTGCGGAATCCAAAATAGGTAAATCAGTTACAAAAATAACTCTGGCAAGATTGCTTACCACTGTATATTTTTGTTTACAATAAATTGGGCATCTCGTTAACAAAACCTCTAAGAGCCCACTCAACTAGATCCATGGCAACTTCGTCATTATTTTTATGTGTGAGTTACATGGATGATAAATGTGCAGCTGCAACTTGGGCTAATCCTCATACCTTTATTACTCATTATAAACTAGATCTGGTCGCAAGGGGAAGAGCAGCTTTTGGTTCAACCGTGCTAAGGAATATCCTTCTTTAGAATCCACCCGGATTTCAGGTAGCAGGGGACTCTTTTCCAGTAGGTGAAGAATGAATGAAAAATTGACATCAGATAAAAAAAAAGTTATGTGCTTAACATAACATTCCATCTGTGTTTTCTATTTTCATTCTTCCTCAACTTCCTGCCCACTAACCCCCAAACATGTCTTCTGGAAGAACGAGAGTTCATAAGGGTACCACTTTGCCTTAATTTGAGCTCCAGATAATGGATTTTTCTGTCAGGGATATTATATTAATATTTCCTACTTTGTCATTTAGCAAACAAGATCTGAAGTATGTTATGGGTTGGTGCATTGTAGGTAGGGAGGAGCACAAGAGCTTTTAGGTTACCACGAGCTATAATAATCGCTCAACTCTGATAACATCACAGCATGATAGAATAACAAATCCCCAAACTAAGGAGTAATCAGTGGAGCAGGAAGCATCTGATCAGTTGCCACATGAAGATACTTTGGAGCCTTCAGCAGGAAACCAGTACAAAAGTTGGAGTTGCACAGCAAGGGAAGGAACAAGAAACAGCATCAATTCTGATCCAGTCTATGTTGTGGAGTGATAGGCCAGTGAGTGGTTGGTTGACAGAACCACTGTCTTTCTTTGTTGAGCATACATTAAAACCTGTAGTTGATTTGGCACCTACAGTACTTAATGATACTGAACACTTTCTGAGGTTGCTTGGTGAATGTGTTGAAGGTGTAGATTTTACCGCTGAGTTATATTTAGTTACACTATATATCTGTAGCCTTTTTACTGTAATTCCAAATGAATTTGGTATTGAGTCCATTAAGGATTTTTAAGGACTAATACAGATTATGACAGTGAACAGTTTCTTCTTGTTGCCATGCTGTTAGACTGTATATTAGAGAGTATTTTTTTTATTTTTAACAATGTGCTTTATTTGCAGAAACTATGTGTTGCAATGAGGACAGCCTGTGCCAACAGTTATGCTAACCTTGTTGTGGCTAACCTTGAGGCAAAGCATGTTTTAGCTAGTCAAGACTGTGCTTATTTCTGTAAGATTTTATAACCGTTTTGTAGACAACATCTTCATGTTATGGGATGGAACTGTTGAATAGTTTTGTTGAGTATTTGGAAAGTTGCAGCCCAGCTTTTAAATTTACATTGAAACATTCAAAATTAAATATTGATTACTTGAGATTCGCATTAGTCTTAATGAAAATGGTTGGATGAAAAACATCCCTATATAGGAAAGAATACCGTAAGAATAATTTATTATGTTGTTCAAGTATGCTTCCACCCCATATTTTTAAGAATACCTTGAAGGGCCAGTTTCTTAGGATGTCTAGACTTCATATCACTAATAATGTGTTTTTTTTTAAAGCTACTAATCAGTTGAGTAAAGATTTTATGGCAAGGGTTATTGTTTGAATGACGGTGAACTCTTAACCCTAGAAGTAAATAATATGAGATAAGACTCTGGTAAACCCTACTTTATAAGGGGGATGCAAGCACATCCTGCTGTATCTCTTTAGAGAGACTCAAATATTAAGAACAGAAATAGAATAGTTCTGACATATAGCAGTGACGTAGGGGGCTGTATGTGATGTTATTAATAAGAACTGGCCAAGTTTGTTATCTGATGAAACTATTAAGGCAGTTGTGGATGACAGACCTAGTTTTGCATTCAAGAACAGCTTATCCCTTAAAAGGCAGGATTGTTATGGACCCAGAAAGACAAATATTCAGTGATCAAACATGGTTGGCACTTTTCCTTGTAGGGAATGTAAGGCTTGCAAATTTATTTCTACAACTAACTCTCTTAGTCATCCGGTCTCAGGTATTCTTCTTTCTTTCAAGTGTTATGCAGATTGTAAAACTAAGAATTTGGTCTGCCTAGCATGCTGTAACCTGTGAAACAGTTTTTACATGGGTAAAACCAATAGGTTGCTGAAGGAATGTATTTGTGTTAATTAATACAAAAAATCCATGAAAAACATTATGTTGACCGAGAAACCTTGGGCTAATCGAAAAAGAAGTGACTGAGGAAGTGTGAAAATATAAAGAACAAAATCTAGAGATTTTTGAAAGGTATAAAAAAGAAACATGGACATGGGAAAGAAAATGAGATCTGATACAATGCAGTATTTATGCAAAGGAGAAAAACAAACTAATCAATACAAAAAAGTAGTTCTAAAGATATTTGAAGAGAAATGCAAGTAAAGGCACCCAGATATGAAAACTTTCGCAATGCAAAAAATAAGATAATGAAGGGGGAACGTAGAACAGAAGATTAGTAAAGTAGAAGTTACTAGAAGCTGAAGTTATGGAATACCTGTGAAGTGAAAGGTTTAGTGTAGAAAGTCGAGGACAGGTTATGCCATAGCAGGATGGAAGGAGTCCCCAAAATAAAAAGAAACAGAAGGAGCTGGAGACATCTGAAGAAGAAATGCATTCATAGGAAAGAAAAAGAAATGTAATATGGTTCAATATTTATGAAAAGGAGAAAGCAAAACTAATCAATAGAAAAAAGCACACTAAAGATAATTTATGAGAAATACAGGCAAAGGCAGCTGAGTACAGAAATTTTTACGATACAAAAAAGAAGAAAACAAAGGGTAAAGTACAAAAGAGAATTAGTAATGGAGAAATTAAAGACATAGAAACAGAAATTATGGATTACCTGTGAAATGAGGGAGTTAGAATAGAAAATCCAAATATGGTACCCTCACAGCATGATAAAACAACGAGTCCCCAAATTAAGGAGAAGCCAGTGGAATGGGAAACATCTGATCAGTTGACATATGAAGTTACTTTGGAGCTAACGTGTACAAAAGTTAAGTTGGAGTTGCACAACAAGGGAAGGAGCAGGAAACAGTGGCAACTCTGATGCAGTCAGTATTATGGAGTGATAGGCCAGTGAGTTCCTCTATGAAAGAGCAATGGATGACGGAGGATAAAGCTGAAGAGAATATGCCACAAGAAGATATTCTGGAACTTTCTGATGCTTACAGGAAACAGAGAACAAAGAATGTGCCCGTAGTGTAGAAGAAAATGATCTAAGGGAAGAATCGCTTGATTTAATAGAAATGGATTGACATGACATACGAAAGTCAGTGAAAGAAACAGATTACAGAAAGGGGGTAAGACCCAAAATGTTAGAAGTTTGATAAAACAAATGAACACAATAATCAAGACTGTTCACAGAAATCCATGTGATATAACAAAAGTAAATAGGGTATATTATGCAACTAAATTAATAACAGATAAAGTCTTACCACAAAAACATGGTAATAAGGGAAAGAAAGGGAAGAAATCAAATGTCATCATGAAAGGATCAAGCAGAGAAAACTGTAAAGCAGTTAAGACAAGAAGTGTCACAGCAGAATGGTACAGAAGAAGGAACAGATCAACAAAATAATTAGAAAGCTAGAGATGATAAAAGCAAAGTATAGTATCAGAACAGACCAGGATGTATCATACACTATTGCAAATAATAAACTAAAGATATCAGCACAGGCAGAAAAACTTAGAAGATATGCAGAAAGTACAAAAGGAAAAGTACAGAATGAGCAATCCATTAATGACCCAAAAAAGTTTTAAAGAGATTTGGGAAACGAGGGAAAAGGAATAGAAATCCTGCCAGAAAAGAAGAAATAGACACATTTTGGGGAAATATCTATGAAGACCCTGTGAAACATAACAAAGATGCTGAATGTGTAGACGAAGTAAAATAAACAGCAAGAAGTTCAAATGTACAATATATGAAATGGGATGAAGTAATGACAAGAGAAATTGAAACAAAATTAAGAAAAGTTCCTAAATGGAAAACCCCAGGTCCAGATTTAGTGCTTAACTTCTTGGTAAAAGTATTAACATTTTTACAAGAAGGTTTAGCCATGATTAAGAACTATTTACATGTGCACCCAGAACAGACACCAGCCTAGTTAACAACAGGAAAAACAATATTCATTCTTAACCTATAAGCTGTCCTAAAAAACTGTAGACCAGTAAGTTGTCTTCTAATGATGTATAAACTCTGTACTGGAATTGTTGCCGACGGTTTATCGTCATCTAGGGGAAAAACTCAACCATGACAATAGAACAAAAGGGTAATAAAAGGAAATCATATGGAACAAAGGATCATTCGTTGTTAAGTAATGTTATAATGGAGAATTGTAAAAAGGGAAAGAATCTACGTATGACGTAGATAGACTACAAAAAAAGCAGTTGACAGCAACCCACATTCATGGATAATGGAAAATTGTAAAAAGGGGAAGAATCAATAGAAAACAGTATATATATTTTTTCATAATTTGCACATTCCTTACATCTGTGTTGAAACTGCTCCCCCACCCCCTCATTTCCTGCCTTGTCTTTCAGCTGATATAATTTAGCTAGTGCTGTGTCTCCTTTTAATTAACAACCTGTATTCAAACTGGAACCTTAGTTTGAGAGACAGCCTTACAGAACTATCTTCAAGTTATAGAGCTGAGTATATTTTCTGTGTTATTCTGTATTATAGAGCTAAATTGTCTGCTTGATATCTGTGTCTTACTGCTCTGCAAATCTATAGAAAACAGCATATATATTTTTTATAATTTGCACATTCCTTACATCTGTGTTGAAACTGCCCCCCACCCCCTCATTTCCTGCCTTGTCTTTCAGCTGATATAATTTAGCTAGTGCTGTGTCTCCTTTTAATTAACAACCTGTATTCAAACTGGAACCTTAGTTTGAGAGACAGCCTTACAGAACTATCTTCAAGTTATAGAGCTGAGTATATTTTCTGTGTTATTCTGTATTATAGAGCTAAATTGTCTGCTTGATATCTGTGTCTTACTGCTCTGCAAATCTATAGAAAACAGTATATATATTTTTTTATAATTTGCACATTCCTTACATCTGTGTTGAAACTGCTCCCCCCCCCATTCTTGGTTATAGTTTAAATTTGGTGGCTTTTGCAGTGCCCGCCCCACTGTAGATTTGATCTAAGACACTCCCCAGGACATCTCTTTACCGCATTCTACCTAATAAACCCTTTCTGCACTTGCTTTTAGTCCTTTTTAATTTAATTACATTTTTTCAAACTGTGTGTGGACTAATATTGCTACATATTCAAGTGTGCCAGCTTGCACTGCATGAGAATTGTATTTACTACTGCTTTTGCTACTTTTCTAAAAAAAATAAATAAATAAATAAATAAATCTTCTGCTTTTACTGTACTTGTATTTCTTCCTACTTTATTTTGCTTTTGCGTCATCTTAAACGTTCTTAATTGTATTTATTACTGCTTGGTGTAACTCATTCTAAGCCTTTTAGTTTAAACACTTGGGCTTCAGACCAGTTGTTTTACATTGAGAGGGTTTGTGGTCTGCACTGTAGTGGCAGAACAGGTAGCTTGCATCCCTCTAAGTTGGGAACTGCTGATTGAGGGCTCAGTGTCTGTTATTCTAAAAGTATATTAATTCTGGTTTAAGCACTTGGGCTTTCAGGTCAGTTATTTTACATTAAGAGGGTTTCGTGGTCTGCACTCTTGTGGGAGGTGAGGCTGGACTCTGCCCTTCTGAGCTGGGAATTTCTGGTTGAAGGCTTATAGTGCATGCATATCTGAATTTCTTCTTACTGAAATTGGTACACCTTGTTTGCTGTAGCATAGACTAGATCCAGGCCTGCTGAATCTAGCTTTGTTGTATAACTTGAGCACTAATCCAGGCATTGTTTAAAGTATTCAGTTGTATTTATTACTGCTTGGTAGTAACTTAGTTAAAGTGTAGCTATCATTCTAAGTCTTTTGGATTAAGCACTTGGGCTTCAGACCAGTTGTTCTACATTAGGAAGGTTTGTGGCATGCACTGTGGTGGCAGGACAGGTAGCTTTCATCCTTCTAAGTTGGGAACTGCTGATTGAGAGCTCAGTGTCTGTTATTCTTAAAGTGTATTAGCTCTGGTTTAAGCACTTGGGCTTCAGGCCAGTTATTTTACATTAAGAAGGTTCGTGGTCTGCACTCTTGTGGGAGGAGAGGCTGGACTCTGCCCTTCTGAGCTGGGAATTTCTGGTTAGAGGTTTATAGTGCCTGAATATTTGAACTGTATCTTACTGAAATTGGTACACCTTGTTTGCTGTAGCATAGACTAGATCCAGGCCTGCTGAATCTAGCTTTGTTTGTATGCTTGTTATTTCCCTGGAACGCTAATTCCACCTAAAACGCGGCTTCTCGGCGCTTCTGTGGATCCCTAGTGATATCTGCATTGCTTACTGTACTTATTTCCTTGCTTCGCTTGAAAGAAAGTTACTGTTTGTCGTTTTTGCATTTAAGTTACCTGTAACACATTGCACTTGTTACCTGGCACTTGCTCACTAAAGCAATTATAAGTCGGCACTAAAAATTAAAAGCACTACACCCTCGCTCCCCATTGGCCCTTGTTTTCAATTATAAAGGAATTCCCAATATTATTCTAGCATGCCCAAAGGTCAGTTGTCAATCTCCTCTCCGGTCCAGCTGGTGAATATGGGAATCTTGAGGCAATGTTACAACTGCCTCATGTACACAGACAACCCTCTCCTCTTCCCAACAAATTCCAACACATGTGAGAGATGCAACCATATAGCCAAACTGGAGGCTAAGCTCTCTCAACTCAGTACTGGCATAACCAGTCAGGAGGAGAAGGAAACCACACTCACTACAATTCCAGTCTCACATAGACCTACCACGACAGCAAACCAAACACATAATCATACAAAAACATACTCTGAGGCTCTAAATAAAGATCTGCCTAAGCAGCAGAGACCACCAAAGCAGACACCCAAGCAACCGCTACCCCAAAACAAAACACGTGCAACACATATCTCACAAAGCCAGTGTGCCGAACAGTCACAGCCCTTAAGGCTAAACAACACACCTGATACACTTGTAATAGGTGACTCTATCGTCAGGCACACTGACGTCCCGCTCACCAGGCTGAAAAAGGAGAAGGTCACGGTGAGCAGCCTGTCTGGCGCTAGGATCCGCCACATAACACAAGCACTCAGGTCACTCCAAGGCAAGTACAAATATGACTCAGTCATTGTCCATGCTGGTGTGAATGACCTGAGACGTACCTCCCTGGACTACATGAAAAGAGACATAGAGGAGCTCTCTGAGCATGTACCCCAGGCTGGTATGACCCTGACCTTGAGTAGCATCTTACCCTCACCAAGAATGATGCCACAATATGAAGACAAGATGATCAATTTCAACAATTGGCTTAAGTATTGGTGTCATTCAAAGGGGATCCAATGCCTGTCAGCTTGGGATGATATGCACGACAAGCCACGATGCATTGCTAGGGACGGCTTGCACCTGTCACCCCTGGGCTTTCCGATATTGGCAAAGGCTCTTGCTACCCCCATAGTGCCTTTTTTAGGCAAGGCTCAAAAGACAAACCCACCTCCATAGGTATCACAAGAGATAAGAAACTAAGAGTAATGCTACTCAACGCTAGAAGTCTAAACCTCAAGATGCACGCACTCGAAACTCTCCTTAGCATGGAGAACATCGATATCTGTGCAGTAACAGAAACCTGGTTCAGGACTCCCGAGAGCAGCCCAGCACTACCAGGTTATACCTCATATCATGCTTTTCGGCCCCAAAACTTGGACCGAACCACAAAAGGAGGGGGAGTATCGATATTCATCAAAGATACCCACACCTCTAGGTTGGTGGCAAAGCACGAAGCATCAGAGACTATCCATGTGCAACTAACAGTGGGTAAAACTGCCTTCCAGTTTATAGCCTGCTACAGACCACCCTCCCAAACCCAGGAACCCCACTCGGCCTTCCTGAGAACACTGGAAAATATGAAGGTCTCTCCGAACACCATTATATTGGGCGACTTCAACTACCCAACCATAGATTGGGAGCATTACTCTAGCTCCAACACCCTTGCCCAAAGGTTCCTAGAATTCATAAACTCAAATGCTATGGAACAACTTGTTACCACTCCCACAAGAGGGGAAAACATACTGGACCTGATCATCCCCAACATGGGGACTCTATGCTCCAGACCAGAAGTGTATCCCTCACTGGTAAGATCAGACCATAAACTGATCTCACTGGATAGTCACATCCCGACCCCACCCCCTGCCCAGAAAACCACAGTGAAAAACTTCTCTAAAGCAAATTTCACACTCCTCAAAACCGAGGTGGAATCCTTCAAAGCCCCCGGGCCTGTGGAAAATACGGCCCAGACCGCAGAATCCTTTATAAATGCATTCTATGAACACCTTCAGGAATGCATGGATCATGCAATCCCAAATAAAACCAAGACCCAATCCTCCAAAGGCAGACTACCTGTCTGGTGGACCCCAGCCATAAACAAACTATACAATAGGAGGAGGAAGCTACTACATGATAGAGCAAAATCCCAAAAAGGGAAGGCATCTCTGATCAGTATTAGCAAAAAACTAAGGGCACTCATAAAATCGTCAGAGGCCAGCTTCGAGAGAAAAATTGCACAGGACACTAAAGATAATCACAAGGCTTTCTTTAGTTATGTTAGGAACCTGGGTGGGAATTCCCAGATATGCTCAGAATTAGTCCAAAATGACAAAAAAATACACTGATCCCACAGACATTGCCAACATCCTAGCTGACAGGTTCAGCGCAAACTTCTCCCCCCCCCTCCCCAGCAAAAGGGCAAATATCTATCCCAGCAGAGTGCTGCCCCCCCCGACATCTCAGATGCTCAGGTGGGAGCCGCCCTCTCCAAAGCAAAAAACACAGCATCAATGGGACCAGACGGTGTCCCAGGCTGCAGCCTACATGAACTCCAAGAAGAGCTAAACCCAAACATAAAACTACTGTTCAATCTCAGCCTTACTACAGGATATGTACCCAAAGAGTGGCGTACAGCAACAGTGGTCCCTCTCCACAAAGGTGGTGCCTCAACGGACCCTGGAAACTATCGCCCCATAAGCCTGACTAGCTTGGTCTGCAAAGCTATGGAAAGGATCATCATGGACCTCATAAATAAAGATAGTGGGGACCTACAGACACTGGATCCTACCCAGTTTGGCTTTGTTAAGGGCAGATCCTGCCTCTTAAACCTGGTTGACTTCTTTGAAACAGTCACCAAGGCCATTGACGAAGGGAAGGTGGTCCACACAGCCTATCTGGACCTCGCAAAAGCCTTCGATACAATACCCCACTCAGGCATTATAGATAAGCTCACCAGCTTAAATATAAACCCCTATGTCACTAGATGGGTTGCAAACTGGCTCAAGGACAGAACCCACATGGTTAGAATTGCTGGAGCCATGTCAGACTCCAAACCAGTTACAAGTGGCGTCCCACAAGGCTCAGTCCTGGGACCTCTCTTGTTTGGTATATATTTCTCGGAGGTACAGGCCAACACGGAAGGACTGTGACTGACCAAGTTCGCAGATGACTGCAAACTGGGCACCATAATCGACTCTCCAGCCGACATAAGCATCCTCCAAAAGGGCCTCATAGAAACAGACAACTGGTGCCAGAGCCATGGCCTCAAGCTAAACGCCAAAAAGTGTATAGTCATCCCCTTTGGCAAAAACAAAGTGCCCACAAATTACCACATAGGTGGTAATCCATTAAGTACAGAAGAAGTCATTAGGGACCTGGGGACCCAGGTTGATAGCAATCTCTCATTTGACAACCACGTGGCCAAAGTGGTTAGAAAAACATTTTATATAGCCCACCTAATCATGAAGGGATTCACATCTAGATTAGGGGAGGTCATCGTGCCTCTTTACTCATCCCTCATCAGGCCTATAATCGAGTACAATGCCCCTTTTGGGATGTACCTTACCAAACACCTGCAGCAACTGGAAAGACCCCAAAAGTACCTCACCAAGAGGATCAAAGGGCTCAAACAGATGCCATATGCTGCCCGGTTAAAGAAACTCCAGCTCTACTCAGTGGCATACCGCCTGCTCAGAGGTGACCTGTGTCTGACGTATAAGGCCATGTCCAACCCGGAATTAAGGGACATGCTGCACCTCAAAAAATCCAAATCCCATCGAGCTACATGCTCGAGAGACTTGAACCTCAGCACTGAAATAAATAGGACATGCTGGAGGGACAGATTCATAACCCAGAGGCTCCCTTCACTATGGAATAAAATCCCAGTCCAGGTTAGGCAGAGTCCCTCATTGACTCTCTTCAAGAGGAATCTTGATGAGTGGATGGGAGATCATAGGTTTACCCCGGGTATCACTTCTGTGTCACTGTTAGACAGAGGCACAGTATACTAACCTCGAAAAAGGGCATAGCAAAATTAATTTAAAATGGGTGGCGAAAGCCAAACATACTCTGGCTAGTCTTATAAATGCCCTAGGGCAGATAGCCAAGTATGAACCTATAATCGAAGTATGGCAGGGATAGACTACAAAAGAGTATTTAACAGCATTCCACATTCATAGATAAAGGAGAGCTTACAGTTGTATAAGAAACACCCTACATTGATTGATTACATTCCAATGATCATGAAACAGTGGAAATCACTCTGCAGCTATGGCATGATAAAGGATAAATTATTATCCCAAGGATAAAAATTAAAAGGGGAATATTCCAAGGTGATTTTGTCACCAATGCTCTTTTGTCTTGCCTTTAATCCATTAAGATGTCTGCTTAACAGATTAGGTCATAGTTACAATTTGGCTCCCAGAAAACAACAAATTGTAAAGGTTTACTAATTTATTTTCCATTTTTGGTATGGCTATGGGTTCCAAAGACTGTTCACAGCCTTTATTTAATGATTCTGTTGTGGCTGATATGCAGCAGTCTGTTGGTAATTTGACCATTTTAGTGCAGCAGTTATTGCAGAAGATCGGTGCCCTTTTGGGGTTAGATGATGTGCAAGCTACCCAGAGAAAACAGCCGACGAGTATTTATCCTATCTTCCAGGCTTGTGGTGCTAATCAACCCATAATGGACTCTAATGAAGGAAGGACAATTCCGCTTAATGATAAATGTACTTCTGATAGTATTAATATTTTTACGTTTTCAAACTTTGAGTGGCTTATGAAAGGTCCGGGTTTGTTTGCTGACAAACATACATGCTGCATTTGCTGCATCTTTAACAGAGAAATTGGATATATTTGAATATAAACTTAAAAGTTCGAAAATTACAACTTGAAAATTAATATTTGAATGTGTCAGTTAGAGTGGGGAGGGTGCCGATAGGGCTTTGGCACTGGAAGTACCCCACTGGGTTGATTATGAAATCACCACTTCATCTTGATTTGTCACAGTTGTTTGATAAATGTGGCTGCGATCTTCTGAGCATTTTGATAAAGCACAATACTATACTCATTTATAAACTCTTGGTAGAAGTTAGTTCTCTAGATAAGAGCATCACCAAGAATAACTTGTATCCACAAGTAAAATACAACATTCACATATTTTTCCACGGATTGAACGGGAGATCAATCAAATAAGAGAATGAAAACTGTTGAAATTTGATAGGGATAAAAGTGATTATGACAATGGAAAGGCATATCCTGTTCCCCCCTCATCACTAGTGAGGTCACAGGGATAATTTTCAGAATTCGGCAAGTTATGTGGATGTGTCTAATACTGAAAGTGATAACACTGATGTGCAGCCTTGTAGGGATGAAGAAGTCCCTTTAGAGCATCCATCTCCACCCCCAAGGAGGTCTGAATGTTTGAGGGAGAAACAACTGGTACAGGAGAATCAGTGGCAGAAACGGTAGGGTCCATGGAAGAGCAATGATCAGTGGAGGAAACAGAGGTTTTGAGGGAGTCTAAACTGGATCACATGACATCTTATCTAGCAGACTTTATTTTGAATGGATCTGGTGATTTTAAAATATTTAATTTTAGTTTTTGTGCAGTTGAGACTAAACATGCTGACTTGTTATCTAATGGTCTTACATTTGTTATTACTAATTGTGCAGATTTGGCTGCAACCCTTATGGATCACAAGTTGTATACTAGGAAATTTAATTTGACCTTATTTGGTAATGAAAATAATTTAGGGAATGTATTGAGAATAACTAGTGCTTACAATCCACCTTTACTTCCTAAAGATTACATCTTTGAAAAATTATGTGAATCTGATATGAGAGCCCTTTTTTTAACTATCAAGGTAATAAAAATAGCATCATTCCTTTCAAGATCACGAAGGATGAATGAGTTACCCTTTGCTACTTAAAGAATAGTGACATACAAATCATGAAACCTGACAAGGGTGGGGTGGGGTGGTATTAATGGATCGGATGCTGTATAATCAAAAGATATATGAAGTACTATTTCAAGATGCGTATAGACAGGCATCAGAGTGATCTTCTACTAGCATATCAAAAAGTTTGAGCTTTATTATATGATATGTTTATGCAGCAAATCATCCCTTATTAGTTTAAATATTTATATCTAGAAAACCCTACAACCCTCATGATATTTGGCTTTCCAAAAATTCACAAAAATTACATGCTCCTCCATTAAGACCAACCGTTGATGCTAGAGCATCTGTTACATCACCCCTTGCTAAATTTCTGTTTTTCCATCTTAAGAATTCTTTAAATAAATTTGTACATCTAAGCAGAAATTTGTATAATTTTTTTTGTCTAAATGTAATGATTTGCCTTTTGATGAGAGTTCCATCTTCTTGACAGTGGATGTCAAGGATTTATACACTTGCATTCCACATGATACTGGATTGGATTGGTTTACTGTTTATTATCTGAAACCTCTTTCTCACATGATCATATCAACTTGTCTGTTGACACGTTAAGTTTGGTATTAAATAATAACTTCATTACTTTTGAACATCAATTTTTTCATCATCTTAAAGGGATAGCTATGGGCTCTGCTCGTGGGTCCCTTTATGCTAATATTGTGATGGTTGAATGGGAAAAGAGGTTAATTTTGAATAGTGCATTTAAGGATTGCTGGTATTTATATGCCAGGTATTTGAATGACATATTCATTGTCTGGAAGGATAGAGCTGAGTAAATTCCGGAATTCATTGACTATCTAATTAACACTACTGATTTTCTTTCCTTTACTTATGAAATGGATAAAGACAAGATTTCCTATTTGGATATTCTGTTAGTCAAAGATTGTCAGTAAGAGATTTACTTCTAGAATTTTTAAAAATGCAACATTTTCCAACATCTATTTACATTTTCAAAGTGCACATCCCACTTCCCAAAAGAAAGGGGTAGTGAAAGGCCAGTTAGTAAGAGTGGCAAGGATGGTAAATGTCTTTGGTGAATTTTTGAATGAATGCCAGTGTATTAAAAAGATGTTCCTGCGTAGAGGTTACTCAGAAATGTTTCCTAATCCAATTTTAGGTGAAGTAAAATTGAAAAGAGAAAAAAAATGTTAACCCATTTTTAGTTAGAGGGTCATAGCTTCATTCAACTTGACAGGTTTCGGAAGAAGGATGTACTTTAAAGTCACGTTTCAGTAGTAGCTTCATCACTTCCTACAGTTATGAAAGTTATATTATTAAGTCAATTTTGTTTAAAAATTGAGGTGTTTTATTAGAAAATGGTGAAAATCTTGAGAAATTAGGAGATTCCCCTACAATTATTTATAGGAAAGGATTGAGTTTTAAGTCCTTCCTTGAATCCAATAAGAAAAAAGATGTAATATCAGGTAGGAAAGGCATGCATCAATGTCACAATTGTAATTATTGTAATTTTGTTAAAGAAGGTGAATCCTTTATGGTCAGTTGTATCAACATTAACATCTTGAGTAAATTTAATTGTAATTCTAAGGGGATTGTGTACATTGCAATGTGCCGGATATGTTTGTGTTTTTATGTAGGGAAAATGGCGCGTTGACAGAGAGGATGTATGAGCGTCTTCGTGACATCAAAAAAGTTAACATAACTAATGTACTTGCAAAGCATATTAAGCTGGATCCAGGACATTTTTTCAATTTTTTTATTGTTGAACAGGTTGTCCAAATTCGGGGGAGGGTCATGGGGTGATATTTTAGAGAAGAGAGAGCTAGCATGGCAACTTAAATTAAATGCTGCTGTTTTTCCAGGTATTAATGGAAGCACGTCTGTTTCTTCCGTATTAAAATTGAAAGCTTGTAACAGATGATTTTAGAATAAGAGGAAAACTTTTTTTGTTCATGATTCAAGTTCAAGTGGAACTCCGTGGTCAGCCTCGGTAAGAAGCTGAGATCCCTCATAAAATCCTCCAAAGCTAGTTACGAAAACAAAATCGCCACTGATTCTAAAGACAACCACAAAGCATTCTATAGCTATGTCAAGAACCTCAGTGGCAATACTCAGATCTGCTCTGAGTTACAGCACAATGGCACTAAATATACAGAACCAACTGATATTGCCAACATCCTGGCAGATAGGTTCAGTGCTAACTTTACCCCTCTCTCATACCCTGAAGGGCCCATCTCTATACCGGAAGAATGCAAAGTACCTGTAATCACGGCTGCACAGGTAAAAAACACACACTCTCCAAAGCCAAGAACACAGCATCCATGAGACCTGACAACATCCCAGGCTGCATTATACATGAATTACAGAACGAACTGGCACCCCACCTAAGTACCATGTTCAATCATAGCCTCACCTCAGGCTTTGTGCCCAATGAATGGTGCACAGCAACGGTTATCACACTCCACAAAGGGGTAGCCACCACGGACCCCGGGAACTACCACCCCATTAGCCTGACGAGCCTGGTCTGCAAGGCTATGGAGCATATCATGATGGAACTTATAAACAATGACATTGGTAATCTCCAAACTCTGGACCAGTTCGGTTTGTAAAAGGCAGATCATGTCTCCTAAACCTGATAGACTTCTTTGAAGCGGTCACCAAAGCCGTAGATGAGGGTAAGGTGGTACACACAGCCTATCTAGATCTCGCCAAGGCTTTTGACACCATCCCCCACTCTGGAATTATAGACAAACCTCACTAAACTAGTTATAAATCTGTATGTCACAAGATGGGTTGCCAACTGGCTCACTGACAGAACCCACACTGTGAAAGTAGCAGACTCTAAATCCAACTTCAGACCAGTGACAAGTGGAGTACCACAGGGTTCAGTCCTAGGTCCTCTCCTGTTTGGTATCTACTTCTCTGAAGTACAGGCTAACACAGAAGGTCTTTGGCTAACAAAGTTCGCAGATGACTGCAAACTAGGAGCCATAATTAAAACTCCTAACGATGTGAACTTCCTACAAAAGGGCCTCATTGAGACAGATGCCTGGTGTCAATGCCATGGCCTCAAGCTCAATGCCAAAAAGTGCATTGTCATCCCTTTTAGTAAAAACTCTGTACCCATGAACTACCACATAGGTGGTAGTCTACTTAACATTGAAAGTGTGATGAGACCTTAGGACACAGGTGGACAGTAGTCTCTCCTTTGATTATCACATTGCCACAGTATTCAGGAAATCCTTCTACGTGGCACACCTCATCACAAAAGTTTTTTCATCCAAGAAAAAAGAGGTCATTGTTCCCCTCTACTCATCACTCATTAGATCCATAATAGAGTACAACGCCCCTTTTGGTATATACCTCACAAGGCCTCTACAACAACTGGAAAGGCCACAGAAATACCTCACAAAGAGGATTACGGGCCTCAAACAGATGCCCTACGCAGACAGTCTAAAAAAAACTCCAGCTTTACTCTGTCGCATATCACCTATTCAGAGGCAATCTCAGCCTAACATACAAAGCTATGTCAAACCCAGAGCTGTTGGACATGCTCCATGTAAAAAAAACCCAATCCCTTCAAGCTTACACGCTCTAGGGACCTAAACCTTGTCTCCACAATAAACAGAACATGCTGTAGGGATAGATTCCTGTCCTAGAGACTTCCCATACTCTGGAACAAACTACCTATCTATATCAAACAAAGCTCCTCATTAGCACTCTTCAAGAAAAATCCTGATGATTGGATGGGAGATAGGAAATTCACCCCGGGGATCACTTCTGTGGCTCTGCTTGACAGGGGCACAGGAAAATAATTTTCTTGCGTGGCAAATGCCAGGGAACTGTTTGGCTAGGCTTATATAGGCCCTAGGGCCAATAGCCTAGTACCTACCTATGAACCTATTTATGTTAATGTTATGCTTGTATGTTCATTATTTGTATGCAATAGCATTTTGTATTGGTTTAATTAAAATTTGAGGTTGTTTCTTTAAAAAGGACAAGCTGTAATGTTTTTGGCAGAAAAGGGTCATGTGATTTAAAGGTTTTAAATATGGTTCTGTAATTATGCTGTTTGATGAAGTCTTAATTTGTTAAGATGAAAGCGCTTATTAAATTCATTTTATTGTTTTTTTATCACTACGGTCTTTGTGATTCCCATTTCATATTTGGTTCTGTGGTTTAGTGTCTTTACCAAAGTGTAAAGGTTTCTCATTTTCTTTTTGCGGATAGTTTAGAGCTGTATAGCTCAGCAAATGAGGAACTGAAAGTGGAAATAGAAGTGGTCAAACCTTTAGAAGATGATATAAGAATGTCATTTGGTCTTGATAAATGTGCAAAAGCAAACTTTAAAGCAGGAAATCTGCAGCACCAAGAAAATGTCAGTCTGGGACAGGAATGTGATATAAAGGAACTTGAGCAGGAAGGAGTGTATAAATGTGTGGGAATTGATGAAGGATCAACAATAAAACATGAACAAATGCAAACAAAGCTTAGTAAAGAATATTTTAGAAGACCAAAATTAGTACTGAAAACAGCCCTGACATCTAGCAACAAAGTCCAAGATATAAACCAATTTGCTCTTCCTGTTCTAACTTAAAGTTTTGGAGTGATTGACTGACCCCAAAAGGTATTGGATCAGTTGGACCGGAAAACAAGAAAAATGCTTCATGCTTATCAAATTATTTGTAAAAATAGGTGTATACCAAGATTATATATTCCTTGTTCTGAAGGAGCTCCTCGAAATTGTTTACATGTATACATCTGCGGTTTACTGTCATAATTTCGAAAATAAAAAAAAAGTGTACTTATTAGCGAAGTCTTTCACCAAAAGTACACAATACCGAATGTCCCTAATGTTGGAAAACGGCTGTTAATGTTAAAAATGTCGCTCATGACATTTTTGACACTTAACAGCAATCCCACCCTTCCCTTAACTCCCTAACTAGCTAGCCTAAAATCCTGTTTATGCAGGGGGGCAAGCCCCCCCTGCACCCCCCATCCCCCACCCCCCTAACTTAATATTCCAACTCTGAGATTGCACTACAGTGAGGAAAGGGATATATTTCCCTAACCACACTGTACCGCGATCCCTTTACATGAGCGAACGTTATAATTGCGAATGCACAGTCCATTCGCAATTATACCATTCGCTCACGTAACCTGCCGAAATATGAAGTATTCGAATATCTGTTGTTTGAATACTTCATAGCCATGCAATTGCACAGCAAAATTTTAATGGTAAACCTACATCTGCAACCATAGGACTGCATACTTATTTGTTGATCTCACAAGATCCAAACATAGTGAAAGTTTTAAAACAGTAGATCAAGTCCGACTTCCCTGCTTAGGTTAACAGAAGCATATTGGTGTCAAGCGTAAATGGAAATCAAACCATTAGTAGATAAAAAAATCAGGCAGCAACTGAATGTGCCAAACAACAAAAGAAAGAATATATGGTGAAGGATCAGATGAGAAGGCAAGAAATGTAGAAAAGGCATAAATATAGTTGCCAAGTACAGAAAACTCCTGGAACAAGCTCACGTCAATCAAGAACTGATGCGGGAATGGTTAAGGAGAGGTACATTTAAACCAAAAGATGAAAGGTTAATATTGGTGGCCCAGGATAGTGGAATATGGACACATTGATTTACAAAGTCCATTGAACATGTTGGAGAAACAGGCAAATGCAGGTTTAGTAAAACAGAATTGGAAACAGTCACACATCTTGTTGCAGGGTGTGATACACTAATGGCAGAGCGCCTGTATACTGAAATCATCCAAACATTTGGTAATAGGTTGAGCCTTTGTGCTTCCCCAGCCCAAGGCCATCCTTACCATACAAAGTTCCCTCTTGGGGTATGGGGGGGGGTGCATTTTGCAAGGAAGATGGTCCAAGACACCAGGTTCTCCTCAGAGGTCCATCTTCACTTCAGTGGCTTGGAGGCAAGAGCACTCCTCCTTGCATTGCAGGTGTTTCAGGACTCTCCCCAAAGGTGTGCTATTTCCGATGGACAGCATGTTCGTAGTTTGGTATATAGACAAATAGTGGAGCCTGATCCTGCTACCTGTGTGAGAAGTTGAGAGTTTGGCATTGGGCGATGTCCTCGCAATGCTTTCTTATAACAATGTGCATTCTTGGGAGGTCCAACATCCTGGCGGACAGTCTCAGTTGGAGTATTTTGATGCATCATGAGTGGTCTCTGAATCCTTCTGTGCTGGCCCAGATCTTGAGCCGCTGGTTCACCCTTACTGCAACCTTTTTCTACTCCTTTAAAAATTAAATGCAGAGGCTATTTTGCCCTTGTCCTGCCAAAGGGACAGTTACTGAGAGTTGTTCTGTATGCTTGGTCTGCTGGTCTCCTGTATGCCTTTTATCTTGCACCTTTGATCATTAAGTTCCTATAGAAAACTGTCCGTTGCAGAAAAACGGTGATTCTCATTGCCCCCTTTTGGACTGACTGGCTCCCAGCCTTTGTTTCCTGATATGGATACCGGTGATATTCCAAATTTACATAATTCTGTTGGGAATCTTACTCTACTTATTCAACAGCTATCCCAGCAAATAGAAGAAATTGCATCTAACAAGACCACTTCCAATTTGGGAGGGGGGGTGGGGGTGTGACAGCAGCCGGTTCCAAACTGAGAGAATTTATCGGCACTTTGAATATGGTTACAACTAACAGTAATGATAACAACTCTTAATTTTGGCAGTAGTGGTGAATTTTTTATAAGTTAGCATTATCCTGTTTTTACAAGAATGGCTTCATGGTGATGTTCATTTGGGTGATACACAGCAATACAGCACAAATATTGTACAGCTTTTGGGTGAATTTGATTACAAATTGCTTAAGATCAAAAAATTACAACTGGGCAATGTGTTTTTCTGTGAATGCATAAAAGCAAATAGAGTACCAAAAGTCTTACGTATATGGCTGTACCCAACAGGGCTTATAAAAGATTCTTCACTTTACTACGAGTTACAGCGGATGTTTGATCATTGTGGATGTGAGTACATGGAACTACTCATAAAATCTCATGTTATGCTCATAGAGGAACTCATTGTTGATGTTAATTCTCTGGATAATACCATCACCTATGACTTACCATTTGACCTACATAAGTATGAATATGGGAGAATGTTTTCCAGCATTAATGAACAATTTTGGAGTGTAAAGGGCAGAAAAACTGTGAAGCTGGAACAAGACAAAAGAAATTATTTGAATTGTAAAGCTTACCCCATTCCACATACCTCACAAACTTGGGGTAACAAATTCAACTATAACCATACATCTACCCTGGGCAAAATTCCATTGTGGAATACAATACTACTGGGGAAAATTGTGTCCATGAACAAAATGAAACCAATAAAACCTTTAACAGCTTCAGTTACCCTTTAGAATACTCCCCACTGAGATGATCAGAAAGAATGAGAACAAAACAGAACAATGGACCATGGGAATCGCACTCTTTTTTTTTTCCATGTTACCCTGAGAAGGGTACTCCCGGTGGAGTAATCGAGGATGCAAGAACCCCAACTGGAACTAACACAAGGTACCGTTGTTAACTATACCAAACCTGAAAAATGCACAATCATTACAGCTCCAAGGGGGACTTTAACATTTATAATTTTCTTTATATGTAGTAAATAATGATTGTGGTGATTTGTTTGCAATGGATGTGACATTTATGACCAGTAAGCAAGCTAATTTAGCTTATTTCCTCATGGACCTTAAACAGTTTGTTAGAAAGTTAAATTTGCAAATCTGAATGTTATGTTTAACAATGTATCTTGTGTATTGAATGACTTGAGAGTATCTAGTACGTATAATCCACCGACCCTCCTCTCCTTGTTGTTGTTTGAAAAAATATGTGAACTAGAACTGCATGATACACTGAACAAGAAATGCAGTGTGCCAAACAGTTTAAGTCAGAGAAAGAAGGAATTATTGAACAAACTTAAAATAAATGACTTAAGACTAATGACACCCGACAAGGGAAGGGGGCTTGTTATTATGGAGAAATCTGATTGTAATACAAGAATGCTTGATGTATTAAACGATGAATGTTATTCAGAAGCTTTCTTCAGTGGACTAAATGCAGCTTATAGGAAAATCAGAAATTATATTAATGGCATGTTTATACAACAACAAATTCAGATAAATTAATTTAATTTTGGGTTCCCAGAATACATAAGAGCGTGCCAACCCCCCCCCCCCCTTTAAGACCCATCGTGGATGCTAGGGGCTAAATCATACACCCACGTACTAAGTTTTTAGATATTATATTAAAAGCATTGGAGGCAAATGAGAGCCACATTTGTGAGGATTCCTGGGATTTTCTAAGTAAAATGAATAAATGATACTTAACAGAAACTATACATTTTTAACAGTTGATTTGAAGGATTTGTACACTTCTATCCCACATGATATAGGATTAAAATGTTTTGTGGAATTCCTGTTTGACAAAGGAATTCTCCAGGACAAAATTAATATCTATGAGACCTTGTTAAGAAATTGTACTGAAAAATAATTTTTGATGTTTAATGGTGAATACTACCTACAACTCACTGGGGTGGCAATGGGTTCTGCATGTGGTGGATTGATTGCAAATATATTCATGATTCAATGGGAGAAAAAATCCTTTCCTTCTGTATCCTTTAAGCCATGCAAGCTTTACACCCGTTTTTTTTTTGGATGGCTTTTTTATTGTTTGGGGTGACACAATAGAGAAAACGTCAGAGTTCATTAAATCCATCAACAAGAGCGCAAATTTCCTGAGCTTTACATATGAGAGTAATGACACCAGCATCTCAAATTTGGATGTCCGACTCACAAAAGACATTACAAGTGGGTGTTTTATTTCTAATATATACAGAAAACCCACACATTCTAATGCTTACTTGTATTATAGCAGTTCACACCCTCATACATAGAAACAGGCAAGTGTAAAGGGACCGTTTGTGAGGGCTGCCAGCATGACATCCTTTTTTAACAAATTTTTGGATGAATGCATAAAGATTAAAAGTATGTTTTTGGCCAGGGAATACCCCAATGGGTTTATTGACAATTTAATGTATGTAGTTATAAACAAGAGAAAAATAAATTCTGTGTCCCATTATTGGATACTGGGGAAAAGTAATACAAGTAGAGATACAAGTGGAGATGAACAAAATATAACTGCTGCTACACATTATTGTGGTATTCCAGCTTTGAACAATTCTGAGGGCCAAAACTTTAGGAACTCTTTTATCACAGTTTTCAATACTGACAGTTATATCGTTAAAAACATCATAGAAAAGCATTGGCAGATTCTGGGAGAGAACAGTGAATTCCTAGAAAAAAAATTGGACCCAAACCGCACATAGTATTTAAAAAGGGTTACAGTTTCAAGAACATTGTTGAAGCCTTTGGTATTAGACAGAAAAATAACAGGTCCAGCAGAATGAGTAAATGTGGGAAATGCTCTTTTTGTAAATGCATACTAGAATGTAACCATTTTAAAATAAAATATTACATATTTCATATTCATGGTACGCTAAGCTGTCAGACACAGGGAGTTGTTTATACTGATTTATGCCAAGAATGTTCAGGATACTATATTGGAAAAACTGAGTGGAAATTAAAAGACAGTATATATGAACATATGTATGATTTAAAGGGGAAAATGAAAATAACGCTCTGGTTAAACATCTGAAAGCTCACCCTGAACATCATTTTAAGTTTGTCATTTTAGAGAAAGTTAATACAAAAAATAAATGGTGAGTGCCCTGGCTACTATTTTTGGAGAAAAGAGAATTTTACTGGCAGTTGACTTTAAATGCTATTGTGTGACTGGGCTTACATGAACAAACTTCCCTAAGCTGTTTATTAAAAATAAAAGCACTGCAAAGGTAAACATTGTGGATGTGTTATCAAATGTGTTCTAAAATCTGTGTCACTCTGGGAGATATTTATACAAGAGATATTTTAAGATTTAAGATTGTTTTACACAAGAAAAAGATTTTTAAAACTTCTTTTAAGTATGTTTTCCATTTAATATTGTTTTTGCATGTAACTAAGGTGTTGTCACTTTAAATGTGTTGTGTGAAGTTAGGAGGCTCGAGGTCATGTGACAAGACCAGGTTATATAAGCAGTTTGTAAAGGTTGATGAACTTATCTGAAGAAGTTTTTACTAATAAAAGCACTCATCATAAAACATTTTTGGAGCACTTTATTTTGTTTCAAAGTACATTTGGTTGATCCAGGAGCTTATAGTTGGAGTCTCTGCAGACCTGTGGTTTGTTTTTATTTTGTTTCCCCTTTTGGCCATAACAAGTATGGTTCACTTTTTTGTGGCCTCATCTAAAATATCCATCATGGGTACTGAACCTCAGTCTGGATCTGATCTCTTACTTGTCAGATCAACCTAACCTGAACCTGAAATCCCTCCAACTGACCACATGGTTTTGGTAGTTCTAGTGATGGGCAGAGATCTCAGTCTTTCTGAGAGAGTTGTTCTTGTGCATTCCACTTCTTAAAAGCCATCCACCAGAAAATGTTCTTTATGGGCTGATTCTAAAGGTCTAGATCCCTTTTCAGTTCTCCTAGACTCTGTCCTGGATTTCTTAGCTGGCCTTTTTTATTCTGGTTGTAGTTCTTCCACCATCAAGGTCCTGTTGGCAGCCATTTGCAGCTTTCACAACGGTCAAGTACAAAGCTGTTTGGTATCTTTACATTTATCTAAAGCCTTTTTGAAAGGTAAATTTTTACACCTTCAAGTAGGGAACCCCGGACCTTTCTGTGGTTCTTCGGTCCTTGGGCTCTTCTTTTTTTGAGCCTTCTGCTGCAGTTGATTTAAAGCTGCTTTCTTGGAAAACACTCTTTTGATGGCTATCATTTCAGCTATAAGAGTTTCAGAGCTTAAGGCACTGTCTGTCATCCCTCCTTGTTTTTTTTTTTTTTCCACAAGGACTGGGCTTCCTTGCTTTGCAACCCATCCTTTCTCCTTGAAATGCCATTGGAATCTAACTTGAATCATGTTATTCAGCTGGTGGTCTTCTTTTCCAGTTTCAGTAAAAAGGGGAGTATATGCTTCTTTGTCTAGATGTGCATACATCACTAACTTAGATTCTACCTGGATAGAACTAAACATTTCAGAAAATCAGATCAATTATTTATATCTATTTCTAAATCCAAATTGGGGAAACCTGTCACCAAGGTGACCTTGTCCAGATGACTGTCTGATTGTAATTCCTTTACTCTAATAAAGTTCCATCTCTTCCTTGCAAGGCTAAGGCTCACTGCACCAGGGCAGTTGCCTCCTCTACAGCCTTTTTTAGTCATGCTTCCTTAAATTAAATTTGTTCAGCACCAAAGTGTTCACATACCCATACCTGTGTTCCTCATTACAAACCACTCATTCAGTCCAGGTCTAGATCTGCCTTTGGCTCCAATATTTTGCTGAACACACACTGCTAGCACCATTCTTTTCTGAATGGCTGAGTACTCTGTCCCACAGGTTGAGACAGATGGAAAAGACAACATCAGACAGACCTCCCAACCATCCTGAATTACTTGGTTTTTACCAAGTTTCGGGGTCCCAATAATTTGGGTGCCACCATTCCCGAGTGGCACCCCTTCATTTCCGATTTTTCATCTATTTGTTTAGACTTTTTCATTTTTCGCGCTTTTCGAGCTGATATCATCACGTGCACGATGGCGTCAGACTGTCGGAATTAAGTTCAAGGGACGTGCAAGTGTGGGAGCGCATCTGTTTGAATACTGGGACTGCCGTTTTGGATTTAAGCTATTTCAGCTCAACGGACTGCTACCGTACAACTGCAGAGTTTTCCAGGCAGAACGGGAGTTGCCGGACAGCTTGCTCTTCTTTAAGGTAACTGAAATGTGTGTGTGTGTGTGTGTGTGTGTGTGTGTGTGTGTGTGTGTGTGTGTGTGTGTGAGCGATCGGAGAGAGAAAGTGAGTGGATGCAGGTTTGAAAGGTGAAGAGTGTGTGTGTGTGTGTGTGTGTGTGTGTGTGTGTGTGTGTGTGTGTGTGTGTGTGTGTGTGTGTGCGATTGGAGAAAGAAAGTGAGTGAATGCCGGTTTGAAAGGTGAAGAGTGTGTGTGTGTGTGTGTGTGTGTGTGTGTGTGTGTGTGTGTGTGTGTGTGAGCGATCGGATAGCGAAAATGAGTGAATGAAGGTATGAAAGGTGAAGAGTGTGTGTGTGAGCAATCGGAGAGAGAAAGTGAGTAAATGCAGGTAGGTGAAGAGTGCGTGTGTGTGTGTGAGCGATCAGAGAGAGAAAGTGAGTGAATTCAGGTAGGTGAAGAAGTGTGTGTGTGTGTGTGTGTGTGAGTGAGCGATCGGGGAGAGAAAGTGAGTGAATGCAGGTATGAAAGGTGAAGAGTGTGTATGTGTGTGAGCGATCGGTGAGAGAAAGTGAATGCAGGTAGGTGAAGAGTGCGTGTGTGTGTGAGTGAACGGAGAGAGAAAGTGAGTGAATGCAGGTAGGTGAAGAGTGTGTGTGTGTGTGTGTGTGTGTGTGTGTGTGTGTGAGCGATTAGAGAGAAAGTGAGTGAATGCAGGTATGAAAGCTGACGAGATTGTGTGTGTGCGTGTGTGTGTGTGAGAGCAATCGGAGAGAGTGAGTGAGTGAATACAGATATTGAAGTTGAAGAGAGCTTGTGTGTGAGTGATCAGAGAGAGAGTGAATGTTGGTATGAAAGCTGAAGAGTGTGTGTGTATGAGTGATGGAGAGACAGTGAGTGAGTCCTATTTAGTTATATGCTTGTCACCCAGCTTCTTTCACTAATGCAGCAATGCGGTCTACAGGCCATGTTTTGGGCAGCTTTAAGATGTGAAGATGTTTAGTCTAGCATAGAAGTTTGGAGCTAGAGACTCAAGGCATGAATTTATGAAATGCAAACATTTGTCTAACTGAAATTTGAATGTTGCTTGTTCCCTACGTGCGAGGACACTTGATGCTGTTGACATATTGGTATTTTGTTATATAACTAGTTCTTTTAAATCGGCATTCATTGATGTTTTTTTTCAAGGGAAAGGAGATAATAGGTAGTAGGGTTGAACAAGGCCTGAAAAGCAAAACTGGGTTCACCTGATAAGAATCTATAGACTACACAAAAATAGGATGTATTTATAATACTGAAACTGTTACTATCACATGTTGTGGAGGATTTCCATTTCTGAAAGAATTTAAGAACATGTTCGTTCATAGTTCTTATGCACTACATATAAGTACCATTCAAATAGTAGGGGTTTTCCTGTGTCTGGAGGTAATTTTCATACAGACACTAACATTTGTAAAATCATACCCTATAGAACTAAGGTTATAATTCTGAATGTCAAAAAAAAGAGTCTTTTTGATGTGAACAAGCAGATTTTATGTATAGTAATTGTCAAAAGTATTGAAAGCATTTCACTGATCACACACACACACACACACACATATATATATATATATATATATATATATATATATATATATATATATATATATATAAAATGTGTTTGTGTGTATGTATACATATATAAATATATATATAATGTGTAACCATTGCTCAGATATGACCTTCCATGGCATGCAGTTCTTCTGTACAACACCTGCTCTGTTGAAAATCTCTGTACAATACTGCAGTCTGTACTGGTGTTATTCACAAGAGTAAGTTTAGAAATGCCTGTGCACATGTCTGCAAGGGACCCATGCTCATATACACACCCCGCACAAATATGTAACAGGTACTTACTTGATTACTTACTTTTTTACATATCTGTCTATCTATCTATCTTTCTGTCTCTGTTTATATATTTATTTATGTTTGCTTTTTTGCAAAATAGGGTAATTGTGGTTTACACTACTGTCATTCTATTTATATATTTACACTTTTATGATGGAAATGTTCTTAATTGGGCAGTTTTTGTCATTATTGGTTCATGCATTTTGTTTCATTGCCTACTGGAAAAATGTTCAAACAATACATTTAAAATGCAATTTTGTTTGTGTGTGTGTGTGTGTGTGTGTTTGTGTGTGTGTAGGTAGACTTTTATGATGGAAATGTTCTGAATTGGGTAGTTTTGTCATTATTGGTTCATTGCCTACTGGAAAAATGTTCAAACTATAAATTTAAAATGCTTTCTAACTTAAGTCTAACAAGTTTGTGATGTATTATACAAGGAACATAATTTAATAAAGTCAGGAAGGTGTATCAAAGAACGCATGTATGTTTCTTGTTTTGTGTGCAAAGGGCCTATGATTTGAAAACAGCCCAAAGGTAATCTTTATCCAACACTGGCCAGTGGCCAGATGCATTTTCTTTGTATGTGGTATGGCTTTCAATGCTGTTTCAATGAATGTGAGTTTCAAGGGCAGAGAAGTTTTAATGCCAGGTCTATTTTCCTTGTGAGACAGTATTGCTTTGTTTAGCAGATACCTATTTGTGTTTGTGCATTGTACTATAAAATGTAAAAATAAAATCCAAATAATTATTGTAGAAGTAAAGCAGTATGCACACATTAGTGTTTATGGTAAATGGGGCAAAATAGCCAGGTAATGGGGCATTGGAATGGCTGCAGGGGGACTCTGGTGCCATATTTTGGTTGTCTGTTCTTCAGTTTCCATTTGAAAGTTGATATCCCACAATTCCATTGGAGTGGGTGGGGTTACATAATTATGTATGCAGATTTTATGTTAGTCAGCGTTCAGATTTGTACCTATTTTTCATGGGCCTTGTCCAGATTTTTGATGTTTCCGGGTTGAGAGGTATGACATCAGATATGAAAGTTATGTTCTTACCATAATGCTAGATCTGTGTTGGCTTTTTCTGTCTCAGTCATCCCAACCACCGTTCCCCTGCCATTCCCCGTGCAAACTGCCATCTTACTTTGTGTGTATGTATATCTCTTAGGAGGTCTTTTGGGCAAGGACTTGTTGGGACCCTCTGTTCTTTTTTCATAAATTATCCAGTGTTTGGGGGTCTGTTTTTCTCTTCTGCGTTGTCCGATTGTTTGCATAAAGGGCAGACTCAGTCTGAGTAGTAGTAGCCTTGCAAGGCATTGTGAGAGACGAGGAGTAATTTTTATAGATGAAAGTCTTGGTATAGTTGGTGTTGGAACCCACTAGTTGAGATGAACAGTAGAAGACAGTACAGATCTAGCACTATATTAAGTACATAAGTTTCATTTTTTATGACATTTAAATATTTAAGCTAGGAAAAAGTGTTTTTATTGACTGCCATGTTTTATTTTGTTCCCTTTTAAATGGGAGCGTTAGTTTTTTTTTTTTTTTAAGTTTGTGGTAAAAAGTTAAAACTTATTTTAAACTACTTTTTCTACAGAAAAATTCTACAGAGGAACTGATATCATTTTACTTTTGGGGGCTGAGGTTGGTTTTTGAAGTACTTTTTACTGTGTTTTGTTGGGGGGATTTTTTTTTTAACTTAACTGTTTTATAGATTATTACTGCTAGGCTTCCCCAGGAACCAGGCACATTTTTGGTTTAACCATGGAACAACCTACCTTTTCCTTGGTTCTTACTTTCTCTTGCCATAAAAAGAAGAAAATTGTCAAACAGTCTTTGCCACCACAGCAGACTGCTAAAGTGTCTCAGCCACAATTAGGTGACATGTCGGTCCTGTGCCCATCCCTGGGAGGGGTTGAAGATTCTTCTTCTTTTCTTAGAGATTTAAGAGTTTAAACTTCATAAGGAGTGTGGAGGGGAAGATGATGTAATGTCTCCACCGATTTCTGATTCATATTAATGAGAGTATGACTTTGGATAGTCCCTGTGAAGGATTCTCTTTGTCTTTCTTTGAGACTATTTCTGTAATGAATAAGTTGTTTTCAGTGGGAAATCAGTTATGTTTCTCAAGCCCTCAGAAAATACGATTACAGCTAGAATTTCCTGAACATATGCCATTTCCTCCTGATGTTCATCGTGCATACAGCTGCAGTCATAACAGATGGGTTCTCCTGCCGTCAGGCAGGTCCTCGGTCGGCCGAATTCCAAAGTCTAGGTCTGGCGTCGGTTATCGTCGCTTCTTCCCTGACGTCAGTGCGACAGGGGTATAAAGGAACCAGCCAACGCCATTTTCTTCAGTCTTTCTTGCCGCGCGGTGCCCGCAGCAGAAGCAGTTCGCAAGTGCCGGTCGGCCAGCTCCTGAAATTACGAAAATTTTGCAACCGAAGTCTTCTTGAAAGCTAAGTACCCCATTGGGGAAACTTTTCTTGCCTCAGACCAATGTCAGACAAAGTTAATAATTGTATTTCATGTGGGAAGCAAATACCGCATAAGGATTTTCATTCCCTCTGCATTCCTTGCTTAGGCCCAGACCACGACGTCTCGGTCTGTCGTTTTTGTGCTACATTCAACAAACGCACCATTAAGCGTCGGGCGGAGTTCTGCCAGCACTATTTTGGCAGAAAATTTAACTATATTATGTCGTTGGATACTCCGACTCCAGTTTTGTCTAAAAAACGCAAAGATAAGGACCGACACATGAGGTCCGCGGCCTCTACCGACACCACGCCAAGGCCGACTACAGGTGGTCCGGTTCTCAGCGAGGCGCCTACGCAGCCCCTGCCTACCGACGGCACTTCATTGGCGGTGTCTTCTGTGCCCGAGGTCGCAGGATCCTCGGCCCACACCCCGACTACAGATACCGAAGCCACTCTTGGTGGTGAAACTCAAAATGTAGACAGGTCTGCCTCCTCTCAGGGTGTCTTCAGACCTTCCTCTTCTTTTTCCATCAAGGCTTTCACTAAGTCTAAAGCAGCCATGCATTCTAAGAGACCAGCTACACATGGCCCTTCTCCAGGCCCCATGCCTAAAAAACAGATGCTTAAAATGGCTGAGGATTTAATTACTCTTATCAGGGGTTCTCACCCCCCCCCCGACAAAAGGCCCAGAGTGGAGGAAGAATCCCCCTCCTCTGACCAAGCCTCCATTGTTTCAGAGCACTCGGATGAACAGGAACATTCTTACTCCCCTTTTGAAGAATCTGATGCAGAGGAGTTCATTCCCTCTGTCTCCCCTCCAGAGGATTACTCATTTGGGGAAACCTTGCATACCTTAAGGGAGCACTTCCACTGGGAAGGTCAAGAGTATTCAGATTCCAAGAAAAGGCTTAGGGATTTTCTCTTGCTACCTCAGCACAGGCCTTAGGCAATACCTCCTGTCTTAGACATACTAGATGATGTGTATTCGGAGGCCTGCCTTAACCCGGATTCTTTACCTCCAGCCCCAGTCAAACCTGACAGGTACTACTGGGTTCCTGACTCACACCAATTTCTATAGAAAAGCCATGCGGCTGACCCAGAAACTATCTCACAGGGCCCCAAGGGAATTAAGGCCTCCACTGCTAAAAATCCTTTACCTTCCGAGAGAGATTCCAGATCTTTAGAAAGGTGGGGAAAAAAGGTATACACCTCGGCCACCTTAACCATGAGGGCATTAAACTGCCAGTTCCATATGTTAAAGTACCAACAGTTTCTGTTATCACAGTTGAGAAGCAAAATGTCACAACCTGAACAACCAGACTTGAAGGAGTTGCAGGATTTGATGCATAGTGCATAACGAGTGGGTAAACATACCTTGCAATGTGGTTTTGATGCTCTAGAGGCCTCATGTAGAGCTGCTGTTACAGGATCAGTCATACGTAGACATGCCTGGCTCAAGGAGCAAACCTTACCAGATCATGTCAAAGCTAAATTACTAGATGCCCCTCTACAAAAGGATGTATTATTTGGTGTTAAAGCTGAGGAGGTATTAAAGAAAATGGAGGAAAAGGCTAAATCAATGCAAACAGTGAAAGATTTTCTACAGGTACAACCTCCACGTTTCAGTAGAAATTGGCCCTCCAAAAATTGGTCCTTTCCAGCCACGGACAGACCCCAAAGAGGTAGATACAGACGCCCGAGGGGCAGAGGGCAATCTCAAGGATCGTTTAGAGACAGACAATGGCAAGCTCCTACACAAAGAGGTGGTGAGGATAGTCCGCAGCCATTCAGAAAGCAAGCCCAATGACTTTCCCCTTTGCATGCCAAGCAAGGCTCAAATGGCAGCACCCTTAGGCGGAAAACTGGCATTATTTTCGAAAAATTGGCATATTGTCACAAAAGACAAATGTATCCTGGACATTATAAACAGAGGCTACAGATTCCATTTTCACACCCTTCCAAAAATGAGAGGCCTGTCAAACCTGCCACACAATCAAAGGGAGAAGCACAAAGACAAATTTCAGGTCTCATGGACATGAAAGCTATTCAAGAGGTACCTACTCAAGAACAAGGTCAAGGTTTTTAGTCCAGACTATTCCTGGTACCAAGGGAGGGAAAAGATTGGAGACCTATTTTGGACCTATCCATCCTAAACACATTTTTACTCGTACCAAAATTCAAGATGCTCACATTACAGCAGCTTCTTCCCATGCTGGGCAAGGAGTCTTGGCTGGTAACATTGGACCTCAAGGAGGCATACCTGCATGTCCCAATCAGACAAAATTGCAGAAGATACCTCAGATATCTTGCAGGTTCAACCCATTATCAATTCTCTGCATTGCCCTTTGGCTTATCTACTGTGCCCAGAGTATTCATGAATAATAATTGTCTACTGCAGACTTCAAGGGATACAAATATACCCATATTTGGACGACTGCCTAATCCAAGCGGACAGCAAGCACATACTTCTGAAACATCTGGCTTTTGTAATAATGTTGTTGAATTCTCTGGGATACACAGTCAACAAAAAGAAATCAAGGCTAATACCCTCTCAGAAAATAATTTTCCTGAGTGCCAACTTGGACACAAACACCCAGATGGCCTACCTCACGCCAGAGAAACAGGGGCAACTAACTCAATACTTCAGAAAACTAGCAAATTTCACCAGGCTGACTGCAAGGAAAATCCTGCAGGCTCTGGGATTCATGGCATCTTGCATCCTATTAATCCCATGTGCAAAGCTGCACATGAGGAAACTTCAATGGTACCTGAAAAACCTATGGTCTCAACACAGCCACAGTTTGGAAACAATATTACCACTAATTTCCATGTCTTCAAAAGGAATTTCTGTGGTGGGCTCAAGCATGCCAAACAAACACAGGTCTCCCATTTTGCAAGCCTCAAGCAAATCAAGTCATCACAACAGACGCCTCGGACTATGCCTGGGGGGCGCACATGACAGATCGGTGCATTCAGGGCAAATGGTCCCAAAAACAAAAGCACCTTCACATCAATCAAAAGGAAATGCTAGCAGTAATAAATGCTATTATAGCTTTCAAAGACCTTCTGCATCCAGGTCAACTATTGATAAGGACAGACAACACCACAGTAATGTGGTACATAAACAAACAGGGAGGAACCCATTCATACCCCCTATGCAGGCTGGCCATGTCACTTTGGAACATGGCTCTGGAATTGCAAATCGAACTTCAAGCACAGTACTTGCCAGGCAAGGAAAACACGCTGGCAGACAACCTAAGCAGAAATATGACAGATCCACACGAATGGAAGTTGCATCCTCACGTTTTTACAGAGATAATACAAGCATGGGGAAGGCCAGACATAGATCTCTTTGCCTCCCACAAAAATCACCAATTGACAAAATTCTGCTCAAGGACTTTTCATCCACAGGCCTGGAGAGTGGACGCTCTCTCTTTCAGTTGGACAACAATGACAGTTTATGCCTTTCCGCCTCTTCCTCTGCTGCCCAAAGTTCTATTAAAAACCAAAGCAGACAGACCAAAGATGATTCTCATTGCTCCAGACTGGCCAAGACAGCACTGGTATCCACTCCTGAGGAGCCTGACGCATTCTCCACCATGGACCCTACCTCTAATGCCTCTTCTTCTGACTCAGCACAGCTTCAAAACTCTTCACAGTCAGCTGAAAACACTCAATCTGGCCGCATGGAAGATTCCTTAACATCACAACAGACCCTACTCTCCAAGGAGGTGCAGGATGTCATTTTGGAGGCCAGAAGGCCGTCTACTAGAAAAGCTTACTCCGCAAAATGGAAACGGTTTTGTGCCTGGAATGAGAAAAAGGGCCAGAATCCTGGAAATCTGAATTTACCTAAAATATTACAGTATGTAGCTGAGCTGCTAAGCGGTGGACTTTCATTTTCTTCCATCAAAATCCATGCCTCAGCCATTTCTGCAGAATACAACATTGATCCACCTTTATTCTCTCATCCCCTCTTAAGACAGTTCCTCAGAGGGGCGAAGAACATAAAACCCCCAAGGAAACAACCAATACCTGCTTGGGACCTCAATTTCATTCTAGAAAAGCTGACCTTCCCTCCCTTTGAGCCAGCTGCCTCAACAGATTTGCAATATTTGTCCTGGAAAACAGCTTTCCTTCTGGCTATCACCTCAGCTCACAGGGTATCGGAACTACAAGCCCTCATGGCTGTGCAGCCTTTTATCATCTTCCATCAGGACAGAGTTTCCTTACGAACCAACCCGTCCTTTATGCCAAAGGTGGTATCCAGGGTAGCTTTGAATCAGGCTATCCACTTACCGACCTTTTACCCTAATCCTCAAAACAAAGGGGAGAGACTACTGCATTCCTTGGACATCCACAGACAGCTGCGTTATTATTTGGACAGAACAAAGCCTTTCAGAAAAACAGAACAGCTCTTTGTGTCCTATGCTATAGGAGCTCAAGGGAAGCCAATTTCCAAACAGACAGTCTCAAAATGGATAGCTCACTGCATATGCTTTTGTTACTCTTTTCATGGTAAAACTGTACCTGCAGGCATCAGATCTCAGGGCCACAGCTACCTCTGCAGCACAGCAGCTCAGAGTTCACCAAACCAAAGATATTTAAGCAGCCACCACTGAGTTCCTGTGCACTTCTTCTTCACAAGCTACCACACCATTATATATCAAAAGAAAGAGCAGGCTTTTGCCCCACTGCAGTCTGGGCATCTGGCTCCCTCCCCTTTCCCTCTAGTGCCTACCACCACCCTTTTTAGCTTTGGGATTCTACCCATCTGTTATGACTGCAGCTGTATGCACGATGAACATAGTACAGTTTTGTACCTACCATAAATGTAGATGTTCGAGTGCTAATACAGCTGCAGTCCAGGTTTCCCTCCCTCCTTCCCCTCTTGGGACAGGCCTGTAGGCTAACACATCCTCATACAACCTGATTGGGGTATTCATTTATGGTGTATTTGCTTGCAACTACTGTGTTTTGATTATATTGCATTGCTTTATTATATAAATTTATGTATTGCCTTCCTTCTGGGGGCACCTGACATCTGGGGCAAGAAAAACTGAAGAAAATGGCGTCGGCTGGTTCCTTTATACCCCTGTCGCACTGACGTCAGGGAAGAAGCGATGACAACCGACGCCGGACCTAGACTTTGGAATTCGGCCGACCGAGGACCCGCCTGACGGCAGGAGAACCCATCTGTTATGACTGCAGCTGTATTAGCACTCGAACATCTACATTTATGATAAGTACAAAACTGTACTTTCTTTCTTCTTTGGTTGATACAACCTGAAATTTCCCTGATAGCCTGCTGCCCCAAGAAAGCAGGTAAGAGTATATAAGGTTCCTAAGTCTTTTACATTTTTATACACAAATCCCAGACCTTGACCCAGCAGCTATAGTTTTAGTAAACACAGCTGATGCTAAGCATTTTATGACTACTGTTCCTCTTCTGACAAAGATGGCAAGACTTTTGATAAGTTTGGGAAAACTGTATGTATCTGCAACTCTTGTTTTTAGACTTCTTAACTGTCAAGTTGGTATTTTGAAATTTATCCTGAGCTGTTGTGAGACTGTGAGAAATGTTTTGGGATCTTTTGCCTCTTGAGGAAAAATCTGCACTGTGTAATTTGGTTTCTACTGTTTCTCAAGTTTTTATTAATTGTTTTAAATGTGCGCAAGACTCTACTGATGTCACTTACAGGGTTACTGCCATTGGAACTGTTATGAGGAGGTTTGCTTGTCTGCATTCACAAAGCCTTCCAAAATTAAAATGTTGAATCCTCCTTTGAAGAGAGAACTGTTTTGTAGACCTTCTACTGCACAAGTCATCAAAAGGTTTTGAGAAGGGGAAGCTGATTCAAGACATATCACAGACTTTTCAGACCTCCTTCTCCAAGTTTCCTAAGGGATTATGTGCTTCTTCATCTAATTTCAGTAAATAACAAAGTAAACAATCCCAGCAATTTGCTGGTAAGAAGACGTTTAAAAAGCATTGGTAGGGAGATTCCGGAAAGAAAGCAGGAACCCCCAAGAACAAGACAGTCAGTTAAGTCTGATGGCAGTTCTTTAATCCTTCTTGAAAGTTTGAACCTCCTTTTCCCTCTTTTCCAACAGATGGTTCCAAGAGAACATTCAGATGTCTTTCCGGACTCCTTCTCATAGTATTTTTTTTCTTGACTGTCTGCAGTTCAAAGACCTTTTCTTCTACAGCAAAAGACAATATGTCTGTATTTAGATCTGTTCCTGAGATTTTCTACTCAGACTTCCTTCTCAACCAAGGACTCCTTAGGATTCTTGGTCCCATGGCGTCAATGAAATAATATGTCTTACAAGACTCTGCATGAGGAAGTTACAGTGGTACCTGAAATCTCTGTCTTCCCTGTACTAACATCCTTTGACTTTTCAAATTCCAATTTTAAGATTTGCGAAAAGGGAAATTGTGATGGAGACACCAAATTCTAGATCTAGAATCCATGTCTTCCATTCTCCCCTACTGCTCCAGCACAGCTAGTCACTACAGACATCTCAGACTTTGCTTGGGGAGAAGTGTCAAGGAGAATAAAGTGCAGGGTCTTTAGAACAAAAAAGGCAGATCAAAACACATCAACATGACGGAGATGTCATAAATGTTCTCAACTCTCTGTATCATCTGTAGTCTCTGGGACATCTACAAGTCTTTACAGATAACATCACAATGATGTGGTACATAAATAAGCAAGGGGGAATCATATCTTCCTCGCTGTGGAGACTAGCCATAGTAACCTGGGATATAGCTTTTCAGGCACATTGTCACTCTCCAGGCATCTTACATTTCATGAGAGCAAATGTGTGCCAGATATACTGAGCAGGACCAGAATAGACTGTTATGAATATAAACTAAGTCGGGTGTCTTCCAAAATTTGATCCATATGTGGGGAACACCTCAAATCATTTTGTTTAGTCTTAAATCAGTTGGCAAAGTTCAACTCCAGGACTCCATGCAAGAAGGCCTGGAAGACTGATGCCTTTTCTTTTCCTTTCCTTGCAATGGAATGTTCCTGTATGCCTTTCCACCCTTTCCATTAATATCCAGGGTACTTTGTAAAGATCATTGTGGTGACTTCCTTCTGGGTATGGGCAACAGTGGTTCACCCTTCTGGAAATGGCCAGGAGCAATTATGACAAGTTTTCTCAGAGACTGGATTTACTCACACATGACCAGAAGTGTTTTGATGCATCCCAGCCCCAAGAAACTACAAATTGCCTGGATGATAGGATCTTAATACCTTTTAGGCATCTTTTTTTTGAGGACATGCAGCATGTGTTAATGGAGGCAAGAAAACCTGCTGCTAGGAAACTATATAGTAGCAAATGGAAAAAGGTTTCCTATTTTTTGCCCACAAAATAACCAGCATACATTCAGGGCTAGTATTTCTCTGATTTTGCTTTATTTCTGTGAGTTACTATCCTAAGTCCTGTCTCACTCGTTGATCAGGGTTAATTTGTCGGTCATTTAAGCATGTCTACCCATGGATCTCCCTCTTTCATTGCAGTCTCGTGTGAACATGTTTTTGAAAGGAGTGTTGCACAAGAAGCCTCCTAGAAAACAGGTAGCTCCTTTTTGGTATCTTTGTTACAAAAACTGTTGCTCCATTTGAAGTAGCTCATCAGGCAGACTTAAGGTTCTTGATTTGGAAGGCAGTCTTACTAATTGCTCTAACCTCTGCAAGAAGAAATCCTGAGTTGCAAGCTGTTATGGTGAGTCAGACTTCTCATTTTTCACAAGGACAGGATTTTTTTTCAAGAACTAATCCTTTTTTTATGCCTGAAGTGGTATCTGAGTATAATTTAAGCCAAGCTGTCCGTTCCCCTGTTTTCTTTCGAGAGCCTAAAAAATGAGAAAAGTTACTCCAAACCTTGGATATCCACACACAACTTGGGTACTGTCTTGGCAAAACAAAATCTTTCAGAACTTCTGAACAGTTGTTCATTTCTTATGAAGGAAAAAAGGCAACTACTGTCAAAACTTTCCAAATGGTTGTCTCATTCTGTTGCTTTTTGATCCCCCCACCACAACAGAAGTTTTCCAGGCAAGGTCACAGCTCATTCTACCAAGGCCTTGGTTTCTTCTGTAGCTTTTTGGAAGGGAGTGTTTTTTAACAATATTCTAGAACCAGCAACTTGATCCTCTGTACATACTTTTACAAAGCAATTTAAGATAGATTTCTTCTCCAGGTTTTGGACAGCTTTGCTAGGACCATTGTCTAAGGGCTTCTTGAGCCTCACCCTTCCTCCTTTCAGTCTTTCTACGCTATGGTAATCTATGCATTTAACTTAGGCTACTGCAACAGTGATCTGTATGGAGAATGTAATGTAATTGTGTAAATAAATTTACCATAACAGCAGATGTTCAAATAATCTCTGCTGCAGTAGCCACTCCCTCCCTTCCCCCTCCTTATTTTTGTATGTTTTTATGGCAGGGTGTCAACATTTATTTTTATTTTCCTAGCATTGCTCTTCTTAGGACTTTTATCTCCCTCCCTCTTATCTTTTGGCATTAAAGCTTTGAGAGGCTCAGCACCTAAATCTTAATTTTAGTCAACTGAATTAAACCTGTCTAATGGTTTGGGTGTATGGAAGGTGCCCTGAAGCTTTAGAAACTGCCTGGTTATTCTATTGTTAACAGAATATAACCAGTATATCTTAGGCAACTGCAGCAGTGTTCATTTGAACATCTACTGTTATAGCAAGTTCAATTACATAACTGTACTTTTGTCTGACTCCAGTATCACAGCGATTGTACACCACTGTCAGTCAGCTGACCAGTTCACCAAACGGTCGGGGCAGGAAAGCTGTCGACCAGAAGAAAGGTTTCTCTACATTACCAGAACTACACACACACACACACACACACACACACACACACACACACACTTTTCAATGTGACACAAACTCAGAGAAGAAGGCAAAAGTGATAACAATGCAACATTCACCTTTTCGCTCTTCTCCAAGTCAAGACACTGTCAGCTGTCCAGTAATGAAGTTCTGAGTGTTGATCAAGTGGCTGCCTATAGACAAGTTTCCAAGGAAAGTTCTTTCTAGAAATGGTGTGGCATATTTCTCAGTGAAATAGTTTCCAACTAGGGGAACTTGGGTTTCCGTCACTTACTAGGATCCTTTCCAGAACAGTCCAGTCTATCAAGCGTTTTCTCTGTGAGATTCTGTATGAGAAAGTATGGCATTAGATGGTAGTATCATTGCAAGTAGACCTTTTTGGGACCTTTATAACATTCTTGATTAAAGATGTGTGTGTAACATGATTATATCTCAGACTTCCTTTCCACCCCAATACCCCTTCTCATTTTCATGTTTGTCAGTATGTGGTTGATGTGTGTAGCTTGAAAGTGTGATAGTCAGGGGACTTTGTTCTGCATTGAGTTAACTATATTTCTTGGTACATGGTCTTCTGATGGCCTTTTTATTACATTAGCTCTTAGACTGTGAATGGCAGTTACATTAGAGTGCTATTCCAGGAGATGACTTTTGTCTTTGGATATCCAGCGATAATCACACTGGATTTTCTTGGATTCAGACTGTTATGCTGAAAAGGAAAGAACTCAGTGAAGAATCATTGAACCAGTTTTATTCCTGTTGGGGAATGATTTTCTTAACATGAAGTCAGCGTCTTTGGAGGCAAGATGGCTGCCTCTCAGGAGATATTATTGGTCATTTTGGAGAAATTTTCTTTGTTGCATTAAAGAGAGTTCATTACCAATCACTTTTACAGCTTCTTAAGTAATATGTTATCTCATTCACTTGTCTCCTAAATTCCTTATGTATTCGGCTTGTATGATGTGTAGCAAAAACTAGCACATCTCCCTTGGGATCCCTCTGATCTTCTTAGCCTTGCTTGAGATTGATTGTATTCATGCATTAATTTTCTGATGCCCTAATCTGTTTAGATTGTGTTTGGGGTGAGGCAGATCATGTATTGGTATGCAGCATAAGTCAGAAAACTAGTCCTGGATTGGATGCCATTCCGCTACAGGATGCACACACAGGCTTCTTTATCTTTGGTTGAGCATAAAATGGACAAAGTTGCAACTCATCGATTATAGCTGAATGAGTTGCTCATCATTAATTGTGATTTCTCATTGAAAACCATTGCTGGTGCTCTTTCTGTTGCAGTGCTGTCACAGATTCAATTTTTTTTTGTATTTTTCACTTTTTATTTATGGTCGTATTATCATGGATTTGTTGGCAAAGTACTTCACATGAGGAGAGCAGAGGAGCTTGCCATCCTGCAAAAAGTTTTTTATTATGTTGTAAATCTGGACAAAGCTTCAGCCATTTGTGTTCACCCACATGTATCTTCACCCAGATATAACTTGACAATTTGTGGTGGATCCACATGTATGCACACACAATTACTTGTCATAAGCACTTCTTAGGGCACTTTAGAGGCAGCCCAGCTGCCTTTTGGCATGGTTTTAGTATGTAACAGTAAGTCATTAACCCCAGCAAAAAAAAAAAAAAAAAAAATTGTGGATTCAGGAAAGCGTGCAAACTACAGAGAAGGTATCCTGTTTAGGAAAAGAACTGGAGCATTAGGCATTGTGGTGCAGCAAGACAAGTTGCTACACCACTGTGCCACTCCTCTTTTGTATTAAAAAAATGTTGAATTAAGCTTTGTTTTGTGATTTTTTTTTCAGTGGGAAAATGTCATATCTTCT
Organism: Protopterus annectens; assembly: GCF_019279795.1. Taxonomy (NCBI): domain Eukaryota; kingdom Metazoa; phylum Chordata; order Ceratodontiformes; family Protopteridae; genus Protopterus; species Protopterus annectens. Next base: position 839,940,913 of record NC_056743.1, read on the forward strand.
AGTTTGTGTGTTGTTTTTTCAATTGGGAGTCATCCAAAGGAATGCCTATGTTGTTGTTCTTCTTCTTTCGGCTTTTCCCGGTTAGGGGTTGCCACAGCGGAACTCCAGTCCGCTGAGTGATTTTCCTTTGTTCTGCCTTTTAGGTTTATGTCATGTAAGATATTATCTTGGATCAAAGCATTCAGTTCCCATGTTTTTTTTTTCTTTTAGAACTTTCCAGCAAGTTCATTTTGTATAGTTTGGGCCCTTGAAGGCAGTTGGTTGTGTATATTACCAGCATCAAAGTTTCTAGAAAGGCAGGCCCACATTTAGCTCCACTTCCTTGCACTATGTAAGTTGGTAGACTAATTCAGTAAGTGTTTTGTGCCAGCTGAGTTTCTGTTTGGAGAATTTGATGATTTTAAGAGGTGCAGTTATCTGACAAGCTGCATGCTTTAAGAGCAGTAGCTGTATTTGTTGCAGTATTCAAATTTTTTTATTTGCTGTTAGCAGCTGCTTGGTTAATGGGCCAAAGTTTTTTGAGATCTTACAGACTGAATGGGTGGCGAAAGCCAAACACACTCTGGCTAGGCTTATAAATGCCCTAGGGCAGATAGCCTAGTATGAACCTATGAACCTATATGTAAAAACTTTAATCTGCATTCCATTGCGGATTGGGAAAATAAACTTATTTTGAAAGGGTTACACACTACATCTTTCTCTGAGGCTACTGCTAGATCTCAGCCGTGCAAGTCAGAATCTAAGGAGCCTTCCACTAAATCTTCTAGACCTTCAGTGTCCTTGACTCCATCTGTGGAGCTGCCAATGAAAAAACATAAATTGGATCCAAAGGCTACCTCTATTATATCAGCATCGGATCCAACAGTGGCCTCCTCAGATCCAAGCTCTTTGGATCGGAGGTCCTTACCATGAACTAGATACTTCCCCAGTACTGATCCGATATCTACCAGAGTGCCTTCTTCTTTTATGTAATGTCAGCACTTTAAGTCCCCATCCTTAGCTTCCTTTCATTCTTCCAGAAGTCTGTCCAAAGCTGATGTGGACAGAATGATGAAGAGATTTCTCTCGTCACAGATACAGATGGGAGTTCTCCTGAATCCTACCTCTTCGGGTCAGGAAGCCCTAGTTCGTACTCTGCCTCTCTCAGCTCTTTCTCTGATCCAGCCATCCATTTCAGAGCCCCTGGATCTGAGTATGCTGGGACTGTCTGGATCGAATCCAAAGATATTTGTATCTTTGGCTCTGAGGAAGTCTCTGAGCACTCTAGCTCTGATGGTTTTGGAGCCGGATGACCCTCTGAGCTGTAGCATCCCTGTTGGATCCGAGGTGTTAAATTCGACTCCAAAGTTGTCAGAGTTGTCTCAGTCTCTTGGAGCCTCAGCACTGGACAGCTCAGCTGTGACCTCCACCTCAGGTGGTTTGCCCTCAGGCAGATGGAGCCGATGGGGCGGAAGCATGGCTTCTCTGCTCCATCGATTGCTTTTTCCTTGGAGCGTTCTGCCTTTGAGGTGGTGGAGAGAGTTTTCTCTGCTTCAGCAAAATGGACAGTCTCCCCCCTCAGATCTTCCCTCTGGATCCCAGATGTCTCAGAGCCTTGAGCTACATCATTCTGTGCCACAGGGGACAGCCAGCTTGGAGTGTCCAGGCTACCCAGCAGGGTATTACAATCTCTTCCAACACTTCACTTGAGCATCCCACCGAGGAAGTCCATAGAAAGAGGAAGTGCAAGAGGAGGCACTTAGACTTCCCTCAGGAGTCCTTCACTGAAGATACTGATTTGGATGAAGGGGGAGAGTCCCCAAGGTTGCCACCTGAAGATGTCTCCTACAGAAACACCCATGAGACTCTTAAGCAGAGGGGTGGTTGGCCCTCTAGTAACCCTTGTCCAGAGGAATTGTGTTCCTGGAGGCCTTTGGAGCTGTTCCATTTACCTCCTGGGTTACTCCCCCAACGATGAGCTCATTGACTTGATCTCTAGGCGGGCTTGGAAGGAGCCTGACTCAGTTGAGCCAATCCCCAAAAGAGCAGATAGGATTTTGGCTCCCCCTGTAGGTAGGGAATTTTGGAGCAAAGGAGTGGCTATAAATCCTATGGTGGTGACAGTGGCCACCAAGAAGGAACTTGCTGAGCAGAGTTCCTCTGTCCATTCCCCTAACAGGGAGTTTAGGAGATTGGACAGATTTTGGAAGCGTGTGTATGCTTCATCAACCTTTGCTGTCAGGTTGCCAGGTAGGCATACTTTACAAATGGACTTGATAAAGAAATTATAAAATTCCCTTTCTGGGACCACTACTGCCAAGACACAGACTTCTCTGGCCTCACAGTTGGCTATCCTACAACCTGTTTCTAATTTGTCCATGAGGCTTATCTGGCATGCAGCTGAAGATGCCTCAGAGGCAGTGGGTTCAGACATTTCCATCAGGAGGCATGCCTGGATGTTCTAGTGTGATTTTGTGGAGCCCTTAAAGTCCTTATTTGTCAGTGCACCCTTTGACAGTAGCTTGTTGTTTGGTCCTAAAGTTAAAGACACACTCTCCAGGTGTGAGAAAGACAGAAAGACCCTCTCCACAGTGGATGTATGTTTTTCACATCCTCAAAGATCCTTTTCTAGGAGTCAACGAGATGGTTGAAAAATGTGGTTTAGAAAGTCCCAGGTCCTTTCCAAGATCCACGTGGAGATAGTTCCATTTGAGTTCCTCCCTCTGCCCTTGAGGGAAGAAGATACCCATAGAGCAGAGAAGGCCTGCAGAACCAGGGGTTCAGAGATTCCTTCTCTGATAAGACCCTACCAGTAGCCCTGAAAAGGAGGTCCAATTGTCCCCCTTTGGAGGTAATTGGGGGTCGATTATACCTGCACCAGAGAGCCGGGCTAGACATCACAAAAGGTACATGATTATTTCCAGATGTGACATAATTCCTTTTTCCTTCCACCTCACTTGAGAATGCAGGGATTCCAAGTGTTTCCATACTTAGATGACTGGCCCATTACCACCCCGACCAGGCATCTGCTAATAAGAGTGAGAGATCAGGTACTCCAGACTTGTTTCCATCTGGGGATTACCATAAATTGCAACAAGTGTCTTTACATCCATCTCAAACATTGGAATTCATAGGAGCGGTTTTCAACACGGTATCAGTGACAGCTTCTCTTTCTTTCTCAAGGGTGCTGACTGTCAGATTTCAGGTCAGGAAAATAATTTACAGTACCAAAATTTCAGCCCAGTTGAGTCTTCAAACTTTGGGGTTAGTACTTCCCCTAGCAAGATTTTATATGAGAATTCTTCAGTGGATACTAGTAACGTAATGGTCAGTTCTTTATCAATGGATGCCAGCCCAAATAAGAATCACTAAGGCATGCAAGAGATACCTTTGGTGGTGGATTCGATTAGGTCGGGCTCCACAAGGCCATCCTTTCATTCTCCCTCAGCTCAAGGCTACAGTGACCACTGACGCTCCCCAGATTGGGGGGGAGCACTTTCTGGGGAAAACAGTCCAAGGAACTTGGTCTCGCGAAGTGGCCAATATATGCATATCAGTGTCCTGGAAATGAGAGTGGTGCTGTTAGCATTGCAGGCCTTCCAAGACTCTCTCCCATTCGTGACAGTTGCGATTCAGGCGGACAATATGTCAGTAGTTTGGTCCATCAACAAACAATGGGAACCAGTCTTGCCTCTTGCATTGAGAAGCTCTCAAAGTGTGGCAGTGGATGATCTCTTCTAACCTCTTTCTGATAGCATTGCACTTTCTGGGGAAGTCCAGTGTGATAGCAGACAAACTGAGCACTATCTCACAAGTGATCTCTTAACATGAAAGTGGCAGAAATTATTTTTTACAGCAGTCTTTTTACATCTTCCCTATACAAGAAGTGAGCAGCTTCTTTGCCCTGACACCCTCACTGGGGGAATCACTGAGGGACACTACTCCATGATTGGCCCCCAGGTTTCCTCTATGCCTACCCCCCCAACTCCGCTAATTGTCAAATCTCTGCAGAAACTGCTTTTATGAAGAGCAAAGTCATTCTCATTGCACCTTACTGGCCTCTGCAGATTTGGGCCCCCTTCCTTTGACCTCATCTACTTTTACTCACCTTTGATTCTGGATCTGAATCCAGACTTCCTGTCTCACCTGACAGACATGACTCGTCCGCGTATCTCAAACCTCAAGCTAGCAGTATGGTTTTTCCATTTCCTTTAATAGACAGACAGCCGATGTTGTCTTCCTCTGTCTTGTCATATAATTTTATCTTCCAGTAAGGCTTCTACAAGAAAACTTTACATAAGTAAATGGCAAAGGTTTGTCTTTTGGGCACATCAGAAACACATTGACACCTTCTTAGCTCCCATACAAAGTGTTCTTGAATTTTTAGCAGTGATTGTTAATGAGGGAGCTAGCTCCTCAACATTCAGAGTTCAGTTAGCAGCAGTGTCTAACTTTCATGTTGGATTTGAGAATTCTTCTTTGGCTTCATCTAAGCTTTGTAAGCCTTTTTTGAGAAGAACTCTCTTGCTGAGACTTCCCTATAAAGATCCTACTCAGTCATGGGATTTAAATTCAGTACTGCAGGCCTTAATTCATTTCCCCTTTAAACCAGCAGCAAAATGTGACCTTAAATTCCTGACCTGGAAAACTGTCTTTCTAGTGGCCATTGCCTCTGCTAAAAGAATTTCAGAACTTCAAGTATTGTCCTCTAAACCTACCTGTTTTATTTTTCATATGGATAGAGTAACATTACATACCAACCCGTCTTTCTTTCCTAAGGTGGTGTTAGGATCCAGTATTAACCAGTCCATTAATCTGCCAGTCTTCTTTTCTAAATTTGCAAAAAAAGGGGACTATATGTTGCCTTTGTTAGATGTCCACAGACAGTTAAGTTTTTACTTACATAGAACAAAAGAAATTAGGAAGACAGATCAATCATTTCTGTCCTTTGCAGATTCTGAGTTGGGCAAATCAGTTGTAAAAGTAACTTTAGCCAGATGGCCAATGGATTGCATATCATTTTTCTGCAACAGATTGGGTTTATCCTTACCAAACCTTTAAGAAACTATTCAACTAGATCTACTGCAACTTCTTCAGTGTTCCTCTCTAGGGCTTCCCTGGACGACATGTGCAGCTGCAACTTGGACCAATCCTCGTCCTTTATTATTTATTACAAATTGGATCTGGTCTCGAGGGGACGAGCATCCTTTGGCTCAACTGTGCTCAAGAATATCCTTCCATACAGTCCACCCAGGATTTTAGGTAGCTGGGGACTCTGTCCCAACAGTTGAGGGTAGAAGGAAAATTGGCAACATGATATAAAAAGTTAATATACTTACCGTAGTGTTCCATATGTGTTGTCCATTTTCATTCTTCAACTTCCCACCCACCAACCCCTAACCTTTTTTTTCACAATAACTTTCTGGAAGAGTGAGAGCTGGTAAGGACACCACCGTCCTTCATGTTGTGCTCCAGGTATGATTTGTTCTGTCAGGAATATGATATTACTGTAAACCAGCAAACAAGGTCTGAGATATGTTAGTGCTTGGTGCATTATGGGCAAGGAAGGAGCTCAAGAGCTTTTTGGTGGCCTTGAGCTCAAGTAACGGCCAAGTCAGATACGAGCATTGGATCCAAACCCAACAGTTGAGGAAGAATGAAAATGGACAACACAGATGGAACATTATGGTAAGTACATAACTTTTTTCCCCTGAAAAATATTTATTTTCTGCTATAAAATTATTTTTTGTGGAGCTGTCATGTTGGCCAAACGTATCTTTGTTTAAATAATGTTTCTGTGAGAAAACTCTGTAAAAACCTGTTTTTTATGTCTCATTTTCATCATTTGTGTATAGAGTAAGAATTTAGTAGGCAGTATATTGTTCTTTTGGGAACTGTCATAGATAATCTTTCCTTACAACCTTTCATTTCCTGTCATCAAGTTGACTGGCTCAATCAGGCTTCTCTGCCCACTTGTGAGGTTTCCTTCCTGTTATGATTATGGAGCATTTGTCAGTATCCACAGTTCTTGCTGCCCCATCCAAAAGAAGAAGAAAGTTGTTGGGGAGTCTTTAGGTCCCCAGCTGACTCCATCACTTCCTTAGCCACAGATGAGTGATTCTGCTATGGCCAAAACTGGTTTCTCAGACAACTCATCTTTAGCTCCTAGTTCCTTTGATGTAGCACCTCAGGAAACCACCGAGGACTGGGAGACTGATATGTACTCTGTAGCTGTAAGACTGCCCTCATTAGGCAATAGAGAACCATTCTTTTTGAGCTCAGGGGAAGGAGTAGGTGAAACTATGCCACTTAGCTGAGGTAGGGTGTCTGTTTCATGGCTACTGTTCCTATCGTGGATCATTCCTTTTTCAGGGAGTCTTCCAGAAAGGAAAAACAGAAACTTAAAAATATTTCTACTTCTTTCTCTTTACCTAGAGATTGGGAAGATTTACTGGGATTTGCTAAGGGATTATTCTCTGTCTTTAACATATTAAGTGCTGTTTCTTGTTTTCCTTGTAATATAAAAAGAAAAAAAATATTTCCCTCACAGTCAGACAAATGGTTCCCAGTCAGATGAGCATGGAGGGGTGGGGGCTATGTGATTCTTAAATTAATTCTCCTCAAATTGAAGATTCTGATTCTGAGGAAAGACTTTCCTCAGATTTCCTTCCAGAAGAATTGTCTTTTGTGGCACTATTAACAAAATGAAATATTTATTTAGTTTAACAAACTGAGAGATTTATTTTGGTGGGTGCGGAAAGAAATCATTATGTCACAGCAAAAGTTGGTACAGATGAATTTTCCTCAACATGTAGCTGTTCCTCCTGTGTTGCCTGCATTTTAGGATGTTTTCCTAACAGCTGCAGTATGCCTGTCAGCATTTGCACCCCCCCCCCAAAAAGTCTAAAGTACCAAAGACACCTCAATTTGTGTTCTATAGTCTGAAATCAAATCCTGCAGTGATTTCCTTATATAAGACTTCTGCTACTAAACATATGGTGAATGCTTACCCTGTTCCCTTTGACAAGGATGAGAAAGCTTTTGAAAGATTTGGGAAGAAAGTGTATGTCCAGCCAGCATACCAGTGCCTGGGTGCCTTCCTCTCATGCCATACAGCCGATGTATGACTTAAGTGTGGGAGATCTATGAGGTACATAAGGGATGTTTTGGCACAAATTACCACAGAACTTTCGTGCCAACTACTATTCTTGCTGTTTTCCATTACCTTGAGCAGGTAAGTATCCCCATTTGGAAGCCCTTCTTTTTTCGTATGTTTTTGTGACTAGAATATTTTATTTCGTGTCATCTAAGACTAGAAAGTATTTTACATGGACAATCACTGTAAGTAAGTGTTTATTTTCTCTTGGTGCTAGTCATAATTACGAAGACTGTTACATCTGCCAATCATTTGCTGCTAAGATACACAGAAGCTGGTTGTCTTCTTTAAGAATTTACCTAGAAAATCAAAAGCTTTAAAGATTGGGCAGGATAAGATGGCTTTTGATGCTTCTATTTAAGAATTCACTCTTCTGCCAAAAAAGAAGCTCAAGAAACCCAAGCCTGAAACTTCATCAGTCTGGTCAAACCCAGACATCTCTAATGTGCCTCTTGATGAATTTTCAGACCACTAGGTACTTTGTCTGCTTCCTCTACTGCAGCCTTTTCACAGGTCCATTCCAGTTGATGAGACATCTGCTTTAAGCAGGCAGAAGGATATAGTTGGTATGGTAATCAAGAAAAGTTGGCATTTGCAAATTATATTATTTTATAACTGATAAGACCAGAAAAGTACATTTCAGTGTTATGGAACACTCTGAGATAGTTTCAGGTATTTTCAAAATACAAATTTAATGAAGATAAAACAAAGACAATAGCTGTAAACTATGTATCCACGTATGAGTTGGTTCACCAATATCCATATTTATGGGGATATGATAAAATAAAGTATGGATTCTAAAGGATTGTATTATGGCAGCAAAGGATATGTAGGAAGAAACTAAACAAAAGATAATATAAAAACTGAGAAATTGGAAGCTGTGTTTTATGGATATGGATTGCAAGACACAAGCAGTGAAATATTTTTAGTTCATTCAGTTTTATACATAGATCAGGCATATTTTATCAACCAGAGAAGTTGTTGTGGATAGCATATTAATAAAGAGTTGAAGGATTTTAACTGAGAAGGGAAGAGGACAAAAATCAATTGGGATAAGTTTATCTTTTGAATAGAACAAGGTGGTTTGGGATTTTAAGGGTATTTCAGAACTACACAGTTAAGACTCCCATCCGTAACACAAGCAGAAAGCTATCATTCAAAATAAAAAGGGATAATGATGAAATGGGGAAATTAAAGAAACAATGAAAGATTGGGATTTTAGATGCAGATCCTTAAGGGGAATAACAATAATGATATATAATATTATATTCATAAAGCAGCAGAAAGTATTCTTAAGAATTAAGCCAGCATGGGAATGGAGAAAAGTGATTCTCCCAATAGGGATGACTGCAATTTAGAGTACAGAGAATAGGCAAGAGGGGGGCTGGAATTTACTGGTGAAAACTGCAAAGGAACCAATATATTAGGAGCAAATAATTAGAGAAGGAAGGGGTAATAGACTGGGAAGAGGCCAAGAATACATTTGGACTGCAGGCTAGTGATTGCCTTCCCTTTCAAGGATTGATATGAGTATTGGCAAAGAGAAAGGAACTAGGAAGATCCTAAGTGAAAGACCAGCACTGGTAGAGTTTTAAGTAGAATCTAGAACAGAAGCCATTGTTAAAAAAAGGGAAAATTAGTAGGGCATATTAAATATTCATGGTAATTATAGGAATCAAACAGAGGAGGTTAGAACAGAATGGGAAGTGAGACTGGATAAGTAATTCACAAATAAACAACAGGAGGATATATGTATGGCTCCCCAAATATTCAGCAAAGTGTAAAAAATGTTGGATCTTTGCTTGGAAGTATTTGTATAGGTATGTCCATATTCCAAGCAGACTGCAAAGAATTTTTCCTTAGGTAGATTGCAGATGGTGGAGGTGTGATGGGGAAGAATGAGGTAATTGAGAACATATTCTTGGGAGTGTAGTGAGTTGGCTAACTTTAACAATTCTCTGCAGACTACCGTGGCAGAAATACTGGGTGAGGAAATTGGTGTAACTGTCTCTGAGTGTAAGTATAATCATTGACTTCTGTCTTTGGGTAATAGTATTCTTTGCTAGTGGAACTATTAAAGAAAAAAATTGTTCCTCATTTTTGATGCAGTTTACCCCCTTCTCATATCTTAAAAGCATGAGTATTCTGGTTAGCTATACCTCTTAAAACTTCAAGCAACATTTCGTCCTGACCTTCTTTAAAAATTAGACCAGCTACCACATGACAAAAAATATTTTCGCAAGTCCCCATCGTCCCTTCTTCACATCTGCAATGCAACTACATTTGGGAACAGAATGCCTTCCTTAACTTATGGATGTATAAAAGTATTTGTGGTGACATTTCTTTGCAGACACTGTTCCTTAACAGTCTGGATTTATTAAAATGCATGATAATGAATGCATATTCATTTACACTTTGAATCAGCCACTTTACTTTCCAGCTGAGCTTCATTTCTTCTGAGCTGCACTGTCCACCAATTATGTTTTTAGTTCCTTAAAAACTTTACCCACCCTGTTTTATTAACCCTTTTTGTCATTAGGTTCTCCCCTTTAGCTTTAAACAGTAGTGAGACTATTTTACCCAGCATATTCAATTGTATTTATTACTGCTTGGTTGTAACTTGATTAAAGTGTAGCTATCATTCTAAGTCTTTTGGATTAAGCACTTGGGCTTCAGACCAGTTGTTTTACATTAGGAAGGTTTGTGGCAAGCACTGTGGTGGCAGGACAGGTAGCTTTCATCCTTCTAAGTTGGGAACTGCTGATTGAGAGCCCAGTGTCCAAGTGTATTAGTTCTGGTTTAAGCACTTGGGCTTCAGGCCAGTTATTTTACATTAAGAAGGTTCGTGGTCTGCACTCTTGTGGGAGAAGAGGCTGGACTCTGCCCTTCTGAGCTGGGAATTTCTGGTTAAAGGTTTATAGTGCCTGAATATTTGAACTGTATCTTACTGAAATTGGTACACCTTGTTTGCTGTAGCATAGACTAGATCCAGGCCTGCTGAATCTAGCTTTGTTTATATGCTTGTTGTTTGTTTGCTTGTTATTTCCCTGGAACACTAATTCCACCTAATACGCGGCTTCTCAGTGCTTCTGTGGATCACTAGTGATATCTGCATTGCTTACTGTACTTATTTCCTTCTTTCACTTAAAAGAAAGTTACTGTTTGTTGTTTTTGCATTTAGTTACTTGTAACACATTGCACTCAAGTTACCTGGCACTTGCTCACTAAAGCAATTATATAAGTCAGCACTAAAAATTAAAAGCACTACACCCTCACTCCCCACTGGCCCTTGTTTTCAATTATTAAGGAATTCCCAATATTATTCTAGCATGTCCAAAGGTCAGTTGTCAATCTCCTCTCCGGTCCAGCTGGTGAATCTGGGAATCTTGAGGCAATGTTATAACTGCCTCATGTACACAGACAACCCTCTCCTCCTCCCACATAACACAAATACTTGCGAGTGATGCAGCCATTTAGCCAAACTGGAGGCTGAGCTCTCTCAACTCAGGACTGGCAAGACAGACAGGAGGAGAAGGCAACTACACACACCACAAAACCAGCCTCACATAATGCTACCACACCACTGAATCAAACACACAAAGACATACTTGGAGTCTCTGAGAAAAATTTACCTAAACAGCAGAGGCCTCCAAAGCAGACACCCAAACAACTGCTACCTCAAGACACACCCCACAAGCAACACATAAACCACACAATCAGTGTGCAAAGCAGTCACAGCCCTTAAGGCCAAATACAACACCAAACATACTTGTCATAGGTGACTCCATAGTCAGACACACTGACGTCCCACTCACCAGGCTGAACAAGGAGAGGGTCACAGTAAGCTGCCTATCGGGCGCTAGAATCCGCCACATAACACAAGCACTCGGGTCACTCCACGGCAAGTACAAATATGACACAGTCATTGTCCATGCTGGTGTGAACGACCTGAGACGTACCTCCCTGGACTACATGAAAAGAGACATAGAGGAGCTCTCTGATTATGTAGCCCAGGCAGGTATGACCCTGACCCTGAGCAGTATCCTTCCTTCACCAAGAATGATGCCACAATATAGAGACAAGATGATCAGCTTTAACAACTGGCTTAATGTCTGGTGTCATTCAAAGGGGATCCAGTGTCTGTCTGCCTGGGATGACATGCTTGACAAGCCACGCTGCTTCGCAAGGGACGGCTTGCACCTGTCACCCCTGGGATTCTGGATATTGGCTAAGGCTCTTACCACCCCTATAGTGCCTTTTTTAGGCAAGGCTCAAATTCTAAACCTACCACCCTAGAAAACAAAAATGGGAAGAAACTGAGGGTAATGCTGCTCAATGCCAGAAGTCTAAATCTCAAAATGCACACACTCGAGGCCCTTCTCAGTATGGAGAACATCGATGTCTGTGCTGTAACTGAAACCTGGTTCAAGGCTCCTGAGAGCACCCCGACACTATTAGGTTTTACCTCATATCATGCGTTCCGGCCCCAAAACCCGGACCACACCACAAAAGGAGGGGGTGTATCCATATTCATAAAGTATACCCACACCTCCAGGTTGGTGGCAATGCACGAAGCTTCGGAAACCATCCAGGTGCAACTAACCATAGGCAAAACTGCTCTACAAATTGTAGCATGCTACAGGCCACCCTCTCAAACTCAGGAACCCCACACAGCCTTCCTGAAGACACTGGAGGGTATAAATGTATCTCCAATCACCATCATATTGGGTGACTTCAACTACCCGAATATAGACTGGGAACATTACTCAAGCGTTAACTTTCTAGCCCAACGGTTCCTGGAGTTCATAAATTCAAATGCCATGGAACAGCTAGTCACTGTTCCCAAGAGAGGAGAAAATATATTAGATCTCATTATCACAAACATGGGGACAAAATGCTCCACACCAGAAGTATATCCCTCATTGGTGAGATCTGACCATAAACTAATCTCACTGGAAATCCACATCCCGCCCCCACCCCAAACAAAAAAGACCACAGTGAAGAACTTCTCTAAAGCAAACTTCACACTACTCAAGACTGGTGTGGTATCCTTCAAGGCCCCTGAGCCAGTGGAAACCACAACCCAAGCTGCGGAAGCCCTTGCAAATGCCTTCTATGAACACCTCCAGGACTGCATGGATCAGGCAATCCCAAATAAAACCAAGACTCTTTCCACAAAGGGCAAACGTCCAGTCTGGTGGACCCCAGCCATTAACAAACTTTACAATAAGAGGAGAAAGCTATTACATGATAGAACAAAATCCATAAAAGGGAAGTCACCCCTGATCATTATTAGTAAAAAATACGAGCACTCATAAAATCAACTAAGGCCAATTTTGAGAGAAAATTGCCATGGATTCAAAGGACAATCATAAGGCCTTTTTCAGCTATGTTAGGAACCTGGGTGGAAACTCCCAGATATGCTCAGAATTAGTCCAAAATGATACAAAAATCACTGAACCCACAGACATTGCCAACATACTGGCAGACAGGTTCAGTGCAAACTTCACCCCTCTCCCCTAAAGAGAGATAACTATCCCAGCGGAGTGTAGCCTCCCAGACATCTCAAATGCGCAGGTGAAAGCTGCTCTCTCTAAAGCTAAAACACAGCATCAATGGGACCGGATGGTGTCCCCGGCTGTGTGCTACACGAGCTAAATGAGGAATTAAACCCGCACATAAGGCAGCTGTTTAATCTCAGTCTTACCACAGGATACGTGCCCAAGGAGTGGCGTACGGCAACTGTGGTCCCACTCCACAAAGGCGGTGCCTCTGCAGACCCTGGTAATTACCGCCCCATAAGCTTAACAAGTCTAGTCTGCAAAGCTATGGAGAGGATCATAATGGAGCTCATAAACAAAGATATAGGGGACTTGCAGACATTGGACCTGACCCAGTTTGGCTTCGTCAAGGGCAGATCATGCCTTTTGAACTTGGTCGACTTCTTCGAAACAGTCACCAAGGCCATTGATGAGGGAAAGGCAGTCCATACAGCCTACCATGACCTTGCAAAGGCTTTCGACACAATACCCCACTCGGGTATTGTAGAAAACTTACCAGCTTAAATGTAAACCCATATGTCACAAGATGGGTTGCAAACTGGCTTAAGGACAGAACCCACAGGGTTAGAGTTGCTGGCGCTGTGTCAGACTCCAAGCCGGTCACAAGTGGTGTCCCACAGGGCTCGGTCCTTGGCCCCTATTGTTCGGCATCTACTTCTCAGAAGTACAGGCCAACATGGGAGGACTTTGGCTGACAAAGTTTGCAGACGACTGCAAACTGGGCGCCATAGTGGAAAGTGCATCGGACACGGATATCCTTCAGAAGGGACTCACGGAAACAGATAGCTGGTGCCAGAGCCATGGCCTGAAGTTAAACGCCAAAAAATGTATAGTCATACCCTTCGGGAAAAACAAGGTAACCCCAAGCTACCATATAGGTGGCAATCCACTAAGCACAGAAGAGGTTATCAGGGACCTGGGGACCCAGGTTGACAGTGGCCTTTCTTTTAACACTCATATTGCTGAAGTGGTTAGAAAGACCTTCTACATTGCCCACCTGATCATGAAGGGATTCACATCCAGATCTAGTGAGGTCATTGTTCCCTGTACTCTTCACTTATCAGACCAATGATCGAGTACAATGCCTCATTCGGGATGTATCTCACCCGACATCTGCAGCAATTGGAGAGACCCCAAAAGTTCCTCACCAACAGGATAAAGGGACTCCAAAATCTGTCATATGCTGCCAGATTGAAGAAACTCCAGCTCTATTCAGTCGCATACCATCTGCTCAGAGGTGACATGTGCCTGACATACAAGGCCATGTCCAACCTGGAATTAATGGACATGCTCCACCTCAAAAAATCCAAATCCACCAAAACCACTAGAGCAAGCGACTTAAACCTTAGCACGGATATAAATAGGATGTGCTGGAGGGATAGATTTATCACTCAGAGACTCCCTATGCTGTGGAATAAAATCCCGGTCCATGTGAGGCAGAGCACCTCGCTGGCTCTGTTCAAGAGAAATCTTGACCTGTGGATGGGAGATCGTAGGTTTACCCTGGGAATCATCTCTGTGTCACTGCTGGACAGAGGCACAACAAACTAATGGGTACAGTATTTTTTCATATAAGGGGTGGTGTAAGCCACAAAACTTTGGGCTAGGCTTATAAATGCCTTAGGGCAGATAGCCTAGTATAAACCTATGAACCTATAATAGTTTTGTCAAACACATTTTTTTTTTTTGGCAATTATAAGCAACACCTCATACTCCGTCTTTAACAAGTTGTAGAGTCCTTGGCATGTTCCTGGGAACTCTACACACCATCCTTTCTCATTTGATCCCAAAGACTGTAAAGAAGTTTTCCTCAGGTAGATTGCAAATGTTGGAGGTATGATGGGGAAGAAAAAGGTAATTGGGAACATATTTTAGGAGTGTAATGTGTTGGCTGACTTTAACAATTCTCTGCATGCTACTCTGTCAGAAATACTTGGTGAGCAAATTGGTGTAAGGAAATGTTTTTTTAGCTGTGATACAGAATCAGAATTACCTAGACATAGTAAGGCCTTGCTGATTTTTATTTTGGTGTCTACCAAGAAAGCAATTCCTAGAAAATAGAACTCAAAGTCTAAACCTACTGTAGTAGTAGGATACAGTAACAGAGATAAAACAACTGGAAGTGGGATATTTACAAAAAAGTTAGAACAAATTACTTAGGCAAAAAATGGGAATTGTAGGAACAACATGCAGAATAATGTTTTGAAGGTAGAATAAGGTTTGAGGGCAGGAAGGAAGGAATTGGATGAGCTATGTAATGTTTGGCTGAGAGTGACTGCGTAGAAAGAAGATTACAAGTAATGCATAATGTTTTCTACTGAAGATATATCAAGCTAGTTTGTTTTCATTTATATAAATACATAATTGGGGTCTATATCAGCATATCGAATGCTGAAAACGCTGAATGCAATTTAATTGAACTGAAATGTTCGAAATCTCAAAAAAGCGAACTGACGGAACATCGATTTCTTTCCCAGGGAAAGAAATCTGTGTTCCGTGCAAAAAAAAATAAATTTTTTTTTCAATAATTTAAATACTGACAGAAGTGCGACCCCCCCCCCAACATGGGGGGCTGTGCCCCCCACAACCCCTTACTTAAATATGCCAACTCTTAGACTGCACCACAGTGGAGGAAATAAACTCTGATGATGGCTCATCGATTTCTTTCCCTGGGAAAGAAATCAATGTTCTGTCAGTTCGCTCTTCTGAGATTTCAAACATTTCAGTTCGATTAAATTTGGTGTTTTCAACACTCGAAATGCTGATAGGAACCCGCATAATTGCCTATGTCATAAGTGATAATTCAATAAAGATGTTTCTGTTTAAAAAAAATTTCAGGAGTGCCCTTTCTGGCACCTTCTCCTTGACAGGAGCTGTGCACTGAAGCCTTAGAAGTAGCAAGGGGGCATGTTCCAAGAATACAAAGTTCCAGGGTGCTTGGGCAATCAGAGACAGCAAGGGCCACACATAAATGTCAAGAAAATGAAGGCTCTAATTCTGGCACTTTTGCCCTTGAACCACCTTTACACCCCAGAGCCTCTTTGTGTATTCACAGACAACACCATGGCAGTGTTGTATGTAAACAAATACTGGGGCACAAAGTGTTATTACCTCTTCAGATTAGCTGTCACTACTTTAGACTTTGCTCTCCACTTCAGTCTGTGTTGACTACAACTGTTAGCTGAGATATATAAGTATCCTGTTTTTTTTTTTGATTATTTATACAGATTATTGTTTCTAGCAATTTATATATAGCACTTTTATTGCCAGCTGCTTAGTTTTTGAGTGTATTTTATTGCTATTAACTAATCTGCATGGGTAACTGATTTGTTTGCAGTTAAAAGGTTTCTGTATCTTTACAAATGTTTATCTGTTTAAAAACTTTCATTTTGTGGCTTTCTCTAGTGCTTACTGTCTGTAGGCTATTGGTTTGTCCCCACCCTCGCTCCCAGTTGGTGTCTTGCTGTTATACTTGGTGGCTTTGCAGTTGCCCACCCCTACTGTAAATCTGATCAGAGACACTCCTCCCAGTCTAGTGTCATTAGCTCATTCTACCTAATACAGAGAGAACATTTGATAAGGCCTTCTGTTTCTCCCTTTTCCCTTTCAAAAAAAAAAATGTTTTTTTTGCCTGAATCTCCTTGTGTTCTGACTGTGCTTCTCAAACATTTTGGAAATATAGAGTATATTTCAGAGCATTTATTATAACTGTAATTGCCTTAATATTACTACAACTCAAGTGCTGTAGTTTGCACTGCATCTGAAGTGTTTGTGTGTTTTAGCTGCTTTTCTGTATATATAGACTTCTCTGTATATGTAGACTAGCTACTTATTCTGCTGTGTTACTGCCTCTTAAATCATTTTTCAGTTGTGCACTTGCCTTGCTTCATTTAAAAAAGTTTTAAATTGCTAATTTTGTAGAGTTTTAATTGCATTTACTGTCTAGGACTACACACTCAAGTGTGTTAGCCTTTTCTGTGTTTATTTACTGTATTATTACATTGTTTAGCCTGTTTCAACAAAAAAAAAAAAAAAAACTATCTTGTTTGCTCGTTTCCCACCTTTTCTAGCCAGTCCATATCCCAGGCTTTGCTTGTCTCAGGACTTTATTTTCTTTGCTCAGAGCTATCCAGACCTTGCATTGGTAGAGGGAAGTCCTACTGCCTACCAGTGGGACTGGTGAGCATTGTACTGCCTATCTAACGCTAGTTGTTTCTAGCTCTGAAATTGTAATTTTATTAGCCTTTTGGGCTGATTTATATTCCTTTCAACTTTCTGGCTTAAAAACGCGTGTGTTTGCACATTTTTCACATTGTGCAGCACTGCGAGGCTACAGTTAAACTATTCCAGGTGCCAGAAAGTCTGCTGTTCAAATTTTCCCTTAAAACTAGCTGGTTTCTCAGTAGTAGCACTAAAATATGTACCCCTGTGATTAGCACTTACTCTAGAACCTGCTGGAAAGCACTAGGAAGCCTGAAACAGATACAAGCACTCAGCTCTCCTTGTCGATAAGGAGAAATTAATCATAGGCACTAAACAGCCTACAGTTGCAAAGTACCTTGCAAAGGTAAGGGAAAACAGCTCTTAAACTTTACAAAAAAGCACGTAAACAGGCATGTCCAAGGGTCAGCTTCCGGTGATTTCTCCTGTCCACCTGGTGAATCTGGGCATACTGGGGCAATGCGGCAACTGCCTCATGTACACAGACAATCCTCTCCTCCTACCACCCAACACTACAACCTGTGAGAGATGCACTTACATAGCCAAACTGGAAGCAAAGCTCTCTCCGGCCAGGATTGTGCTAGACAGTCAAGAGGAGAAGGTTAACACCTGCATCACACCTCAAGCAACTCATAGCCTTTCAAAACCCACACCATTAACACCCACACATAGCAACACTAAACCCACATATGCGGAGGCCCTTAACATTAACCTTCCCAAGCAACAAGGACTTCCGAAGCCGAAAAGCAAACAAACACCAGTCATAACCAAAGCGACACATAGCTCACAACACCAGTGTGCCACCCAACAACAGTCCCTAAGGCAAGACAATGTACCCAACACTTTAATCATAGGTGACTCTATAGTCAGGCACACTGATGTCCCACTCACCAGACTGAACAAGGAGAAAATTACAGTCAGCTGCCTGTTGGGTGCCAGGATCTGCCACATAACGCATGCACTCAAGTCACTCCACAACAAGTACAAATACGACTCTGTCATTGTCCATGCTGGAGTGAATGACTTGAGACGTACCTCCCTGGACTACATGAAAAGAGATATGGAAGAGCTCTTGGATCATGTGACCCAGGCAGGTATGACCCTAGCCCTGAGTAGCATCCTGCCTTCGCCCAGAATGATACCACAGTATAAGGACAAAATGATTGACTTCAACAATTGGCTAAGCTTCTGGTGTCATTCAAAGGGGATCCAGTATTTGTCTGCCTGGGAAGACATGATCACCAAACCACGATGCGTTACCAGAGATGGTCTGCACCTGCCACCCCTTTGATTCAGGTTACTGGCTAAAGCTCTTGCCAGCCCTATAGTGCCTTTTTTAGGCAAGGTTCAAAGGATAAAACCACTACCGTAACAGACAGAAGCAGGCAAAATCTGAAGGTAATGCTACTCAATGCTAGAAGTCTAAACCTCAAAATGCACTCTCTCGAGGCACTCCTAAAAATGGAGAACATCGATATCTGTGCAGTAACTGAGACCTGGTTCAAGGCTCCAGAGAGCACCCCTGCAATACCAGGCTACAATTCTTGCCACACTTTTCAGCCATAAAACTAGGACCGAAACACTAAAGGTGGAGGAGTGTCCATATTCACCAAGGATATTCACACCTCCAGGCTAGTTGCCCAACACAATGCATCTGAAATTCTCCAGGTGCAACTAACACTAGGTAAGACTGCAGTCCAACTTGTACTTGCTACAGATCCCCAACCATGCCCCAAGATTCTCGCTACACCTTTCTAAACATACTGGAAAATATTAAGATGCAACCAAACACCCCAATACTGGGTGATTTCAACTACCCTGCCATAAATTGGGAAAACTACTCCGGTACCAACTCCTTTTCCCAACAGTTCTTGGAATTCATAAATTGCAACGCCCTGGATCAACTAATCCATTGTCCCACCAGGGGCTCCAATATCCTAGACCTGGTCATTATCAACATGGGAGATAGATGCTCCACACCAGTGGTCAACCCCCTCATTGGTCAGGTCTGACCATAAGCAAATCACCCTTGACATCCACATCCCACCCCCACCCCCCCAGTAAGGAAACCTCCTTAAAAAACTTCTCCAAAGCCAACTTCAAGCTACTGAAGTCAGAAGTGACAAACTTCACAACACCCACGCAGACAGGATCTGGAAGTTCGACTGCAGAATCCTACACTAAGGCACTGTACGAGCACATCCACTCATGCATGAATCGTGCCATCCCAAATAGAACCAAGATGCTCTTCTCCAAAATAAGGAAGCCAATCTGGTGGTCCCCTGCTATAAACAAACTATACAACAGAAGGAAGAAACTGTTGCAAAAAAGAGGAAAATCCTAGGATGCAAAAAACTCCCTCACCAGCCTCAGTAAGAAGCTGAGATCCCTCATAAAATCCTCAAAAGCTAGTTACAAAAATAAAATTGCTAAAGATTCCAAAGACAACCACAAGGCATTCTATAGTTATGTCAATAATCTAAATGGCAATACTCAGATCTGCTCTGAGTTACAACAGAATGGCATTAAATATACTGATCCCAAGGATATTGCCAATATCCTGGCAGATCGATTTAGTGCCAACGTCACCCCCCTCTCACCCCCTGAATGGCCCATCTCAATACCAAAAGATTGCCAAATTGCGATAATCACGGCCACACAGGTAGAAACCACACTCTCCAAAGCTAAGAATACAGCATCCATGGGACCAGATGACATCCCAGACTGTGTACTACATGAACTACAAAATGAACTGGCACCTCACCTAAGTGTCATGTTTAATCATAGCCTCACCTCAGGCTTCGTTCCCACTGAGTGGCGCACAGCTACAGTTATCCCGCTCCACAAGGGAGAATCCACCTTGGATCCCGGGAACAACTGTCCCATCAGTCTGAGAAGTCTGATTTGCAAGGGCATGGAACGCATTATCATGGAACTTATAAACAAAGACATTGGGAACCTTCAAACACTGGACCCCACCCAGTTTGGGTTTGTGAAGAGCCGATCTTGTCTCCTGAATCTGATTGACTTCTTCGAATCAGTCTCCAGAGCTGTGGATGAGGGTAAGGCAGTCCACACAGCCTATCTGGACCTCGCCAAGGCCTTTGACACCATCCCCCACTCTGGAATCATAGATAAACTTACTAAGCTGGGCATAAATCCCTACGTCACTCGATGGGTTGCTAACTGGCTTACTGACAGAACTCAGACTGTAAAAGTAGCCGACTCCAAATCCAGCTCCAGGCAAGTGACAAGTGGAGTACCTTAGGGTTCAGTCCTGTGACCACTCTTGTTTGGCATCTACTTCTCTGAAGTACAGGCCAACACTAAGGGACTCTGGCTAACAAAGTTTGCAGATGACTGCAAACTGGGAGCCATTATTGAATCCCCAAATGATGTGGATATTCTACAAAAGGGCCTTACAGAAACAGATGCCTGGTGCCAGAGCCATGGGCTCAAGCTTAATGCCAAGAAATATATAGATGTTATGTGATCCTATCTCGCCTACATTCTGTACTGATGGGCTCGGAGCCGATCCCTCGGCTCCGACTCGGCACGCTATGCTATAGAGCGAAGCCTCTTATTGGCTGAGCTATTTCTTATCCCAGGATGCACCACCACTAATGCCCCAGATCTCGTTTGCCGCTTACAAGCTAGGACGTGGTCTCAAACTTGGCTGAGCTAAGTACTGTTTTCTTCAAAGTTTTCCTGTCAGGAATTTTGCTATTCTTACCCCAAAAGCTGTTTTAACAGCTATTGTTGTTGTACGAGTGTGTTTTGATAACTTTTGTTGAGGAAAAAGTTGTGTTTTGGTTTAAGGGAAGGTTTCCCGTTTAAGTTAGAGGGGCCTTCCCCTATTCTTTATCTAGCGTCTTTTGTTTTTTCAGGAGGTCAAGTACCTGCTTAAGTTAGAGGGTCTTGACCCTCCTTTTCAGTAATTTTTGTCTTGATATTGTGTATTGTTCTGACATTGTGTATTGTCTCGTTATAAAAAAAAAAAAAAAAAAAAAAAAAACTTGGTTTAAAGTTTTCCTTGTGTAAAACATCACTGAACAGCTACTTTAACTTGTTTTTTTAGTGCCTGTTAGTCAGCATGTCTAAGGAACATAGGCCCTCTGGGTTTAAAAAGTGCGCGAGGTGTGGTTACAAAATGTCTATAACTGACGACCACTCCTCGTGCGTATATTGTTTAGGCGCCAAGCACCTACAGGAGTCCTGTAGCGTGTGTCACGCCTTTTCTTCTAGAGTCCTCCAAGATAGGAAGAATAAATTAATATTAAAAGGGCTGATTAAACCCTCCTTCGAGGAGGCCTTATCTTCCTCTTCCTCTCCTACCAAGAAGAAAAAAGCGTCGGCTCCGACCAGTCTGTCGGAACCGACTGCCAAGAAACCTAGGCAGGCTTCTCCATCGGCTCCACGGACTTCGGAGCCGAGGGCGGAACGGTCTGCCTCGATGCCTCCAGTCTTGACCCCTCTGGTTTCGGAGCCGAGGACTGGGGCATCGAGAGGCGGGTCACCTTCATTGGCTCCACTGATTTTGGAGCCGATGAGGGTTACCGGCTCAGACTCTTCCCCTTCGGCGCTGAAGCCACCTCGGCACTGAGGGAAATTGTTTTGAGGTCTCCCTCGGAACCGATAGTAGTCGAATCCATTCGGAGCCGGTCCCCTAGTCCTATGGAGCCGATGGAGAAGTCGGTTCGGACCCGATCGGTGTCATCTAGATCCTCCAAGATGTCTGATTTGGACATCGACAAGGTGCTCCTAAGACTTTTCCAGTCTCCGGTGTTCCAAAAGTTAGTTTCGGCTCCAGCCCATTCGGCTTCGGAGCCGATGGCCCACCCTGTTGTTATGGTTCCTCCTCCAACAGCCTCGGCACCGCTGGAGACGGTGCTGGTGGAGCCGATGGAGGTTTTTGGGTCGGGTCCGACCCATACTCCAACCCCGGCTCTCGAGTCGGAGTTCGGTACGCGGACCTCCTCTGTCGGCCCCGGGGGGGATGCTTCGGGACTGATGTTTTCGGTCCCAAGCCTTCCTCTTGGTGCGTCGGCTGCGGGGGTACCGTCTACCGTTGTGGCCACGGAGGTGGGACCTTCCCAGGATTCTGGTTGTCCCGCCTTCAGGGCCATGAGGAGTGCGTTAGCCAAATCTTCTTTGGCTACCTCCACGGTCTCCCCAGCACCTTCCCTGCATACGAAGACTGGGTCTTTGGCAGTCCCCCTGTCCTTAGACAGTGGAGCCCCGGGGCCTGAGGTTACCCCCACTGGGGGTTCCCCCCCTCCTGGAGGTCCCTTTGAAGCTTCTTCGGAGGAACCCCCCAGGAAAAGATTGTGCAAGAGGAAGCACGTTGACTCCCCCGATGAGTCTGTCACATCAGACACTGATCTTGATGATGCAGAGGGGTCCCCTAAGTCGTCCTCAGATGATGTCTCCTTTGCAGACATCCTGGAAGTCCTTAAACAACGAGGCGGCTGGCAATCCAAACCCACTTCTGCTGATGAGTCGGTGTTCCTTAAGGCCTTCGGGGCTCAGCCCTCCGCCTCCTGGGTGTCTCCGCCCTTCGACGAGCTCCTAGATTTGATCTGTCGAAGGGCGTGGGAACACCCAGACTCTGTGGAACCGGTGCCTGCTCGTCCAAATAAGTTCCTGTCAGCACCCCCAGAAAAGGAGTTTTTGACGAAAGGTGTGGCTGTAGATGCCTTGGTGGTGGCATCTGCTACCCAGCAAGATGTAGCAGAGGCTTCGACGTCCGTCCATCCTCCTAATAAGGAGTCTAGGAGCATGGATCGGTGCGGTAAGCGCACCCTAAGTTCAGCGGCTTTTACTTTAAGGTCCCTGAACTATCTAATGCACTTTACCAGATTTCAGAGGGATCTGATTAAGGAGCTTTCAGATACCCTCTTGGGTAACCTGCCTGAGCAGCTGGCCCAGATGGTTGGCTCTCAGCTGGCTACGCTGTCATCCATATCGAACTCGTCCATGAGGCTCATTTCTTATGCGGCCGAAGGGGCGAGTAGAGCGGCGGGTACAGGCATTGCTCTACGTAGGCAAGCCTGGCTCCGCCTGTGTCATTTTGCGGAGGCATTTAAGTCTTCCTTTGCCGACGCCCCCTTTGATGGGTCCTCTTTGTTTGGACCCAAGGTAAAGGACACATTGACCCGCTGCGAGCAAGAAGGTAAGACATTGACTGCCGTAGGGGCACGATTTTTCACTCCCTTTCGGCCTTACCCCAAGGCTAAAAGAGGAGGGAAAATGTGGTTCCGTAGATCTCAGAAGTCTTATCCCTCACAGCAGGACGATCCCCCTTCTAGAGGCAGAGGAGGGGGAAATTCTTCTGGAAGACACCGTCCCAGAGGCGGCAGAGGCCCCCACAACACTGGAGACCGCGAGTCCTTTCGTGGCTCTTCAGCCTTTCACAGTCCCTGAGGGATTGCCCGACTGTGCAGCTCCGGAGCCAGTCGGGGGTCATTTTTCGAGGCACCTAAAAGCCTGGGAAGGTATCACTCAGGACCGATGGGTGCTTCGAATTATCGCCAGAGGTTACGCCATCCCATTTTCTCACTCCCCACCTCAGTCCAAAAAAATCCAGTACCCGCCACCCAGTCAATGGGAAATTGCAGCCTCAGAAGTTTCAAAGCTGCTTCAAAAAGGAGTCATCCAACCGGTCCCCGCAGACCAGATCGGATTAGGGACTTACTCAAGATTCTTTTTGGTGCCAAAAAAGACCGGGGACTTGAGGCCCATTTTGGATCTCAGCATTCTAAACCGTTCAGTCAGAAAGTCCAAGTTCCGAATGGTCACCCTACAATCCATTCTCCCACTGCTGGAGAAAGGATGTGCTCCATAGATCTCAAGGACGCTTATTACCATATCATGGTACATCAAGCGTCCAGGAGACATCTGAGCTTCAGCCTAGGAGACAGTCATTTTCAATTCCGCGCGCTGCCCTTTGGTCTCACCACAGCCCCCAGGGTGTTCACCAAATGTTTGGCGGTCGTAACTGCTCACCTGAGAAGTCTAGGATTCCATGTGTTTCCATATCTAGACGACTGGCTCCTAACTGCCACCTCCAAGCATCTACTATTGCGGAGCCTACAAGCCACGATATCACTGGGCACTTCCCTTGGAATCACCTTCAATTGGCCAAAGTCTGTGTTGCTGCCATCTCAACGCATAACATTCATCGGAGTAGAGATAGACTCAAACCGAATGCGGGTCTATCTACCTACAGAAAGGATACAAACCATACAGGCTCAAGTTCGAGCCTTACTTCCCAGATCCAAAGCCCCAGCCAGAATGGTCCTGCAGCTATTGGGATCTATGTCCGCCACGGTTCTTCTAGTTCCCCTAGCAAGGTTGCACATGAGAATTCTCCAGTGGCTTCTTTCAACTCAGTGGTCCTTTCAGGATCTCCCTCTCAGTCACCTCATATGGATCACGGAAACCTGCAAATGGGACCTTCGCTGGTGGCTGATGTCCTCCAATCTGGATCAGGGATGACCCTTTGTTCCACCTCCTCCTGTGGCCACTTTGACTACGGACGCCTCCCAGATGGGGTGGGGGGGGCATTCCCTGGGCAGGTCAGTCCAAGGCAAATGGCATTCGGAAGAGACCCTACTTCATATCAACATCTTAGAAATGAGGGCGGTGCTTCTGTCCCTACAAGCCCTTCACGATTACCTCCCTCAGGGCGTAATTGCCGTTCACTCCGACAACATGTCAGTTGTCTGGTACCTGAACAAGCAGGGAGGGACCAGATCCTACCCCCTTTGCAGAGAGGCCATGAGAGTTTGGGAATGGGCAGTGTCGACCAAACGTTTTCTAGTGGCGACTCATATCCCTGGCAAGTCCAATGTGATAGCCGACAGACTGAGCAGAACTATCCTCTCTCCACACGAGTGGTCTCTGAACATTACGGTTGCAAATCAGATTTTCAGCAAAAGGGGAATTCCTTGTTGCGACCTCTTCGCAACCCCGCTGAATGCGAAGTGCAAAAAGTTCTTCTCCCTCACCCCGGCTCCGGGGGAGAGCCCTATGGACGCACTAGCCCATCCGTGGCCCACCGACTTGCTATATGCTTTTCCCCCAGTTCCCCTCCTTCCCAGAGTGATCCAAAAGGCGTCTCACTTGGGGAGCAAAATGATCTTAGTTGCTCCTTACTGGCCTCGTCAGGTATGGTTCCCATATCTTTGGAAATATGCACTGGAAGGTCCATGGTTCCTGGATCAGATCCCAGACCTATTGGTTCATCAGTCGGGACTACTCCACCAGTCCCTACACACCTTAAAATTGACGGCTTGGCTCCTCTTCCGACTATAGTCAGGAATCATACCTTAGACCTGGAAGTGGTACACATCTTATCTTCGGCCCACAAGTCTGCTACTAAGAAATTGTATTCTAGCAAATGGAAGAGATTTGCTATTTGGGCTCAACTCCGGGGTCTGGATCCCATCACTATTCCCGTATCAGAAGTCCTGAAATTTCTAACTTCCCTTTTCAATCAAGGCTCTTCAGTCTCTACCATCAAGGTTCAATTGGCAGCTATTTCCAATTTTCACGAGTCTATAAACCCACCTTTAATGAGCAACAGATTGTGTAAGACCTTCATGAAAGGTGCTGCGCTTTTACGACCTCCAATTTCTCATCCTGCTCCTCCATGGGATCTCGATGTGGTGTTACGTGCCTTAACTTCCTCCCCTTCGAACCGGCAGCAACATGTGATTTAAAATTTCTATCGTGGAAAACTGCCTTTCTGGTTGCGATTGCTTCTGCCAGAAGGGTTTCAGAGCTTCAAGCTTTGTCTGTAAAACCTCCGTACTTGGATTTTCACAAAGATAGAGTATCTCTCAGGCCAAATCCATCCTTTGTCCCTAAGGTTTGTTCCAGTTTTTACCTACAACAGTCATTAGAACTTCCAGTCTTCTTTCCGAAGTATTCAAACAAAGCGGAATACATATTCCACACATTAGATGTCCACAGGCATTTGCGTTTTTATTTAGATAGGACCAAACAAACCAGGAAAACCAGATCAATTGTTTGTATCCTTTTCGGATAATAAATTGGGCAAAGCCGTCACAAAGGTCACTATTGCCAAATGGATCAGGGACTGTATTACTCAAGCTTATTCCTCTTCTAATAAAGAGCTTACGACCTCTGTCAAAGCTAATTCTACAAGAGCTATGGCTGCTTCAGTAGCATTCCATTCTAAGCTTGCCATTAGTGACATTTGTGCTGCGGCTACGTGGTCCTCCCCGCACACTTTCATCTCTCACTACAAATTGGATGTGGCATCTAGGGGACGAGCTTCATTTGGTTCCACAGTGCTCAGGAGTGTTTTCCAGTGAGCCGCCCAGGATTTAGGTGCTAGGGACGCTGTCCCATCAGTACAGAATGTAGGCGAGATAGGATCACATAACATCTTTTAGTTATGTACTTACCACAACTTTAGATGTTTGGGATCCATCTCGCCTACATTCCCAATAACCCACCCTCCTTCCCCCTTCCTTGGAGATCAGAGGATATCAGAAGGTCCGAATTCTGTTGTTTCATCTTGAAACATCTGGCAATGTTATATAAACAAGTTGTGTATGTGTGCATGAATGCGGACAAACAAGATCTGGGGGATTAGTGGTGGTGCATCCTGGGATAAGAAATAGCTCAGCCAATAAGAGGCTTCGCTCTATAGCATAGCGTGCCGAGTCGGAGCCAAGGGATCGGCTCCGAGCCCATCAGTACAGAATGTAGGCGAGATGGATCCCAAACATCTAAAGTTATGGTAAGTACATAACTAAAAGTTATCCCCTTTGGAAAAAAACATGTACCCATGAATTACCACATAGGTGGCAGGACACTAAACATCGAAAGTGTGATGAGAGACTTAGGGACACAGGTGGACAGTGGTCTCACTTTCGATAACCACATTGCCACAACAGTCAGGAAATCCTTCTATGTGGCACACCTCATCACTAAGGGCTTTTCATCCAGAAAAAAAGAGGTCATTGTCCCACTGTACTTATCCCTCATTAGACCCATTATAGAGTATAATCCCCCGTTTGGTATGTACCTCACAAGACATCTGCAGCAGCTGGAAAGGCCACAGAAATACCTCACTAAAAGAATCTCAGGCCTAAAGCAGATGCCATATACTGACCATCTAAAAAACTCCAGCTGTACTCTGTGGCATATCGTCTACTCAGAGGCGATCTCTGCTTAACATACAAGGCCATGTCAAACCCTGAGCTGTTGGACATGCTCCACTTAAAGAAATCCCAATCCCTCAGAGCCACACGCTCCAGGGATCTAAACCTTGTCATCACAATGAACAAAACATGCTGGAGGGATAGGTTCCTGACCCAGAGACTCCCCATACTCTGGAATAGACTGCCCATACATATCAAGCAGAGCGCCTCATTGGCCCTCTTCAAAAGGAACCTTGATGATTGGATGGAGATAGGAAATTCACCCCAGGGATTATGTCAGTCGCCCTGCTAGACAGGGGGCCAGAGAAGTAAATATTGTGGGAAGAAATATCCAGGGAATTGTTATGGCTAGGCTTGCATAGGCCCTAGGGCCAATAGCCTAGTACCAACCTATGAACATATTTAGGTAGTACAGCTCATTGGAGAGGAACACAGTTGCAGACTCTTTGAGCAGATCCAGGGCAGAGTCTTCTTGAACATTGTCTGTCAGTGGGGTACTCCACAGATTATTTTGCCTCCACTCAGGACAAGCATCTTAGATTATTTTGTTTCAAAGTACCATACATGGAAGCATGGAGTACGGATGTTATGTATTTCTCATGGAATTGAAAATTCCTTTATGTTTTTACCCCCCCCTTATCTAATTTCTGAAGTCCTTATCAAATCCAAGGATAAGCCTAAAATTTTATTTGTAACTCCCTTTTGGCCCAGATAGCACTGGCTTCCCCTTCCCTTTCACCTGGGCAAGGGCAGTCATCACAAATTACCTCACTAGATGAACCTCCCCACATGACACAAGGACTCTCTAATTCATCCAAGTCTCCAACCATAAGCTTAACCATTTGGTTGATAGGATTTTTGCTTCCACTCAAGCAGTTTTTTTTTCAGATAATATGCTACAAGTATTACAGCTGTCTAGAAAAGTACTAGAAGGAAATGTTATGATTCCAAACGAAAAAGATTTTCTGTCTGATGCCACAAGAAAAAAACAGGCCCTTAACAAATGTATATCCCTTATATTTGTTTTTACCTGTGTAAGTTGCTCAGTTCTGGACTGGTATTTTCTTCTGTCAGAGTACATTTGTCAGCCATCTATGCCTGTCTGCCCTTAGATTCACCCTTATCTGCCACATTTTGAGGTCAAACCATTTTTGAAAGGTGTTCTACACATTAGGCCTCCAGGGAGAGTTGTCCTTCCTCCTTGGGACTTAAACTGTAAGAAAAACTCCCACTTGTTTCATTTGAACCCTTTTCCCTTCTCGTAAATTATGTTCTCTGAAGACTGATTTGCTTCAGCCAAGAGGGCGTTAGAGTTCCAAGCTCTAATGGCCTCTCCACTTTTTCTCATCTTCCATAAGGACAGGGTAGCCCTTAGAAATAACCCTTCTTTTGTGCCTAAAGTAGTCAATGAACTGTCCTTGAATCAGTCCAATCAGCCTTCTCACCTTTTTTTCCCATCTCCTCAGAACAAACTCATACACTGTTTGGACATCTATAGGCAACTCGGGTTTTACCTTGACAAAACCAAGGACATCAGGAAATCAGATCAGCTTTTTATTTCCTTTCATTTAGAAAGCAATCTCTAAATGGATTTCTAGTGCTAGTACTTTGTGTTACTCCTTTCGTAGAAAACAACTCCCTGGTCTTGTTAAGTGTTCCTTCCTCTGGATCCTTTTTTCAAAGGTTTGGATTTTAAATCCATTCTAGAAGCAGCTGCTTGGTCTTCTATCCACGCCTTTATGAAACATAAGAAGATTGATGTTTTTTTTTTCCCAGGGCTAGAGTTAGATTTGCTAGAGCCATCCTTCAAGGAATCTTGTACCCCAGCTCAGCCTCTCAGTTCACTTCCCTTTCTCTTTAGGTAGCCTTAAGAATCTTTCCATCAGTTAGTAATACTGCAGCAGGGAACCAAGAAAGAACATAATTACATGTGTGTAAAAGCTTAAAATAATAGTATATTTCCAACTGATCACTGTTGCAGTATTACATCTAACCCCCCCCCCATTGTTTCTTTATTTTTTTTGTCTTCTGTGAAGGTGGGCAGGTAACCTTATTTTCTTCTGACGGACATGGTCATAATTTGTATAATAGCTAACTTCTATTTCTGCTTTAGTTTCCTTTTTGGCCTGAGGCAAACAAGTCCTAAGGTAATTCACACCCGTATATCCTTTGTGTACCTCTTAGGTCTCCTACATTTGTGGCATACATCGGACACGTGGTGCATGACAAGGGCACTCTGATTTTGGTATGCTGCCTGAGATATGGCTATCCTTGGCAGGATTACTTGTTAGTCAGTAGTACTGCAACAGTGATCAGTCAAATATCTACTGATGTTATTCTGTGTCTCTATTTTGCAGTATTCTTGAAAGAAGGGATATCCTGTTCCTGGCAGCCCGTCGCTTGCCAGTATGTTAAAGCCTGAAAAGGAGCTTATTTGCTCCATACATCACATTTATGCTCATCGTACAGAACATAGGGAATAAAAGGGAATACGGACGCAACTACCCAGAACTTCTTTTGCTGTCAGTTCTGATGCAGTTGTTGCAAGTTGGTTTGATCATTTTGTTACTGTTTTGACCTTTAGAACACCAGGTAAGTGTCCCGTCAGGGTTATTTTTTTTCCCTTTTCTTAAAAAGTTTTCTTCTTGGTCTTGTATTTTTTATCACTACCTAGAGTTCATGTCATCCAAGAAGGGAAAATGTCATTGTGGGTGGCAGATTCCCCATAAGGATCATCACAAACAGTGTCTTTTTTGTCTGGGGATTGTCCATCAGTGGGGTATTCCTCAGGTAGATATTTTTGCATTCCCTCTGAACAGGCAGCTTCCTCTCTTATGTTCCAGAGTGCCATGCCATCCGACCTGGAAAAGTGGTGCCCAATCCTTTCCATGGAAGGGGAGGTTTCTTTATGCTTTCTGTCCTCTTCTTCCAAGAGCCCTGCAGAAGATTCAGTTGGACTCCCCAGAAATCCTGCTAGTGACTCCCTTTTGGCTGTACCAGCACTTGTCCCCCCCTTAATGCATCTGGCCAGGGTTATTCATCACAAGTTACCTCACCAGTAGGATCTCATTACACTGGACAAAGGGATCTCTCATCCATCCCCACTTGTCCACTCTGCAGCTGACATTGTGGGGGATAGAGTTTTGATTCCTTTCTGGCAACTCTTTTGTGAGGACATGCTTAAGGTTTTACAGGAGACAAGGAGACCTTCAACTAGAAAATCTTATGTCCAAATGGAAGATATTTTCAGTCTGGTGACTTGCTTGTAACCAGGACCCTTTTTCAGTGGGGGTCCCTATGGTCCTCTCTTATTTGTGTGAGTTGCTCCAGTCTGGCTTGGCCTGTTTTTCTTTGAAGGCCCATTTGTCAGCCATTTCTGCTTGTCTGCACTTGAATCCTCCTTTGACTTCTTGTTTTGAGATCAAACAATTTCTTAAAGGTGTCCTGCATGTTTGGCCTCCAAGAAAACCTATTCCCTCTCCTTGGGACCTTAATTTTGTTTTGGATAAATTGACTCGGGCTCCTTTTAAGTTTGCAGTTGTTTCTTCTTGCAACATTCTACCTAGAAGACTGTTTTGTTGCTGGGTCTAACTTTTGCTAGGAGGGTTTCCGAGCTTCAGGCCCTTATGGCCATTCCTCCTTTTTTGTTTTTTCATAGGGACAGGGAGTCTCTTCGAACTAATCCTTCTTTTATGCCCATGGTTGTAAATAAGTTGTCCTTAAATCAGTTGGTACAACTCCCTTATTTTTTTCCCTTTTCCTCAATCTGCTACTGAGAGGGTCCTGCGTACCTTGGATTTGCACAGACAGCTCCGGTACTATTTGGATAAAACTAGGACTGTTCGTAAATCCGATCAGCTTTTTGTCTTCTTTCATCCCAGGTCTTTGGGTTTGGCTGTTTCTAAGCAAACCATCTCCTACTGGATATCTAAAGCCATTTATTTTTGTTCTTTTCATGGTAAGTCTCTGTCTGCTTCTGTTAGGGCTCCTTGAACTTGGGCTGGTGCCTTCTTCAAGGGTTGGACACCAATTCCATCCTTGAAGCTACTATTTAGTCTTCACTGCATACCTTTACTAAGCATTATAAGTTGGATATGGTTTTGAGGGCCAGTGCAGTTTTTGCTAAAACCATTTTATGTGTGTTTGTTGAGGGCTTTTTGAGCTTTTTTACTCTCACTTCTTTCAAGAATACTGCAGCAGTTATATAAAAAGGACATAGTACACTTGTGTAAAATCTCACTGTAACAGTTGATGTCCTTCTGTTCATTGTTGCAGCAATCGCTCCCTCCCTCCAACCCCCTCTTCTTTATTCTACATTTTTTTCCTTCTGGATGTGCATGGACTCCTTTGTCTTATGGCAATTGTTCTCTTCTGGGACAATTCACTTCTGGATAGTTGCATCCGTGCATCCCTTTTATGCCCTATGTTCTGTACGAGGAGCATAAATATAGCATACAGAACAAACAAGATCCTTTTCAAGCTTTACCATACTGGCCAGTGATGGGCTGCCTAGGACGGGACATCCTTTCTTGCAGTATTCTTGAAACAGTGAAGAGAAGGGCATGTACTGTTATGGCAAAATTTTACACAATTATACTTTATGGTAAGTTGTCCTTCCTTTTATCACTGTTGCAGTATTACTAAAGGTTTTGATATCCTGCCAGCATAGTTGTATGTCGGCTGGCATACCAAAGCTTGGGCATTTTACTCTTGTTCTTTACATCTGATGTATGAATTAAGCCCAAAAGAGACAGGAGGTACATAAGGAACATACAGGAATGAATTATCTCAGAACTTTCTCTTACCAGACCAACACTGAACTACCGCTTCAACTTCGGTCTGTCAGACATATGATTTGTGCGGCTTTCTTAGCCATTAGGTTCATAGGTTCATAGATTAGTACTAAGCTAACTGCCCTTGAGAGCCATTTTAAGCCTAGCCAATTATCCCTTGTGAGACTCGAACCCTGCACCTTGTGCTTGTAAGGCAAACACCTTAACCATTAGGCCACTCTCCCAACCCCCATACCATTGGGCAGGTATGTATCCCCATTGGAGACCCTTCCAACTTCTCGCCTATTTGGCTAATAGAATTTTTGTACATGTTTCTGAAGAGGGGGAGATGTAGTTGTGGTAGGCATATTCTTCACAGAGCCCATCACTTAGAATGTTTCTTTACAGGTGCTGATCATAACTGTAAAGAGCGTTATATCTGTCATTATTGTTCCAAAGACCCTAGATAGCCATTTATCATCCTTAAAAATTTACCTTGAAAATCAAAGTCTTAAGGAACTCCTGCAAGGTAAAATGGCTTCCAAGTTATAAAAAAAAAAAAAAGCTTAAAGTTTCATCAGAAGTCAAACCCATTTGTCTCTGTTGTGTCTCCTGATGAGCCCTCGAATCATCCGCCTCTTTCAGGTGTTCCCTCTATCATGACCCAGTTGAAGGCCAATATGGCTCAACCTTCTAATACATCTGTCACGTCTGAACACGTATCTGTTTGTGGTGATAAGGGGGACCCACGGTTTATTATTTTGGAAGGTGCTCAGTGAATACCACAGATCTTACTTAAGGAAGAAGTTCCTGCTTCCTTGACTGAGGTACATCATCGGGGCTTGGAGCCATCATGTTTTTTGCATTCAGACATCCTTCTTACAAAGAAGCAGATGTCTAAACATACCACCTCTCCTCAGACTTCTAGTGATTAACAGAAGGAATGGCAGGATTTTACACAGGGGCTTTTCAAAGCCGTTCTGTCTTTAAAGCCTCCTCATTTATTTGCTGCTGCTTCCTTTATTCTGTCTCCTCTTAAGAGACACAGAGAGAAGTACCTTCTAAGGAGGAAGACTCGAACTCTGCGGACAATTCTTTGACCTGTTCCTTCCTGATCCATTCCCCTTTGGCTTATGCCACTGATTAGGAGGATACCTTGTCTCCTGATTCATTTTTAAGAACTTTCTTTTAGAAACATTATCATAAAAATACTGCAGCATTTTCACTGGGAAGGTTACTGGTTATTTGATGTTCAGAAAAGATTCTTTGACATTTTGGAAATGGGGGTATCTAAGCCCTCTGCCATTCCTCCTGTTTTGGAGGCTTTTGCTGCACATTTCTTTACTCCCTCCCTTTATCATGAGTCTCAGCCATCTGCCCTAAAGAAACCTGACATATGTTACAAAGTCCCAAACTCACAGACACTGTTATATGAGAACCGCTCCTCATATAAAACTCTCTCTCTTTTACTGAAAAGCTTTCTAAACTGCTTTCTTCGTGTAATATTTTTTCCAGTGATAAAGATGGCAGAGTTATTAATAGATGTGACAAAAAGATTGTATACCTTAGCCACACTATCTTTTCAAGCTATCATTTACCAAAGTCATATGATCAAATATCCTATGTCTGTGTTGGGAAACTCTGTGCAATGTCCTTTCAGATTTACCCGAATCGGACAGTAAATATTCTGCCTTGTCTCTTCTTTACATTGTTTCTCAAGCTGATTGGGATTCCATTAAATGTAGTTATGATGCTGCTGCTGATACCTCTTTTAGAACAGCTTCTACTGGGTCTGTTCCTCATACATACTCTTGGCATACACTTCAGTCTTTATCTGAGGATCATCATCATCAAGCCCCTTTTTCCCATGTTCTACATGGGGTTGGGGTGTAGAGCCAGCTGTCACCATTTCTCTCTCTATTCAGTGCAACTCTCCTACTTTCTTTGACACTCATGTATGTTCATCTGCCTCTTTGCTGGACACCCTTGTTTCCTCTTGATGTCTTCCTGTCTATTCCAAAACTTCTTCACCAGCTTGTCTTCTGATTTTCTGCACATATGCCCGAACCAACATAATCTGTCCTCTTTGACCTTTTCTGCAGTTGGAGGTACTTTGACTTCTGTTCTTATGTACTCATTTTGCTTCTGTCCCACGTGTGCATCCTACCACCTGCTTCAGGCACTTTATCTCCATCACCTCTGTCTTCTTCAACTGCTTTGCTTTACTGGCCAGGTTTTTGTACCATAT
Source organism: Protopterus annectens (assembly GCF_019279795.1). Lineage (NCBI taxonomy): Eukaryota > Metazoa > Chordata > Ceratodontiformes > Protopteridae > Protopterus > Protopterus annectens. Next base: position 839,975,046 of record NC_056743.1, read on the forward strand.
AGTAGTTCTGGTTGCACCACTGTTTTGTACACCTTACGTTTCATCTTCTTTGGCATTTTTCTGTCATATACCACCCCTGACACTTTGTGTCATTTGGCTGCAGCCCCTCTGATTTTAGCTTTGACTTCCTCATTCAGACTTCACTTCTCAATCACCTCTCCCAGATACTTGAAGCTGCTAAGCTGTTCCTCTATTTTCCCTTCTAGCTCAATTCTCACATTTTTCTAATTTCTCCGATTAGCTGCCACTATAGCTGTCTTATTCATGCTCAGTTTCATCCCACGTGCGTATTCCCCTATCCTTCACTGAAGTTCTTGCTCAGTCTGCCTGTAATGCCACATCGTCTGCATACAACAATTTGTTGATATCTTCCCTCCATCCTGTTTGCTAATGTAGTCTGTCACTAGTATGAAGAGCAGTGGGTTCAGAGCTTAAACCTGATGCACACCCAGTCCCACTGGGCACCTCTCTGTGAGACAGAACACTGTGCTTACTTAAGTCATTGGGTCCTTGCATATAGCCTGGACTAATTCTGCCAATGTTTCTGGGACTTCGAACCACCACAGGACTGCCCAAATCAGCTTTCCTTGGAAAGTCTAGGAATTCCCACTTGAAATCTTTTCTCATTTCTTGCTTCTTCTCAAGCATGTGTCTTACTGCAAACATCAATTGTGCCACATCCTGATCTGAATCCGAACTACTCATCTCTCATCTTATTTTCTTGTGCTGTGTGTACTTGTTAATCAGTCACCCTCTCTAGAACTTTCATGCAGTGTGATAGGAGTTTGATACTCTATACTGCCCACAGATGTCCTTCAAGAATGCAACTGCAGTCATAACATATGGGTTGTCCTGCCTCAGGCAGCCCTTGGTCGGCCGGATTCCAAAGTCTGGGTCCGACGTCGGCTGATGTCGCATTTCTTTCCGACGTCAGAGCGGCTGGAGTACATAAGCATCAGCCGACGCCATTTTCTTCAGTCTTTCTTGCCGCGCGGTGCCCGAAGCAGTTTGCAAGTGCCGGTCGGTCAGCTCCTGTATTCTTCGAATCCGAAGTCATCAAAAAACCTAAGTACCCAGTTGGGGACCTTTTCTTGCCAGACAGATATTACAGGGTCCCAGAAACACATTCCCATTTATTCAGGGCCCATACCGTTGATTTAGAAACTATTTCTCAGGGACCTAAAGGTGTTTCAGCTTCCACCTCTAAAAATCCCTTGCCTTCCAACAGGGAAGCTAGGTCATTAGAGAGATGGGGGAAAAAGGTCTACACCTCCACTACTTTATCTATGAGAGCTTTGAATTGCCTCTTTCATATGTTACAATATCAGGATTACCTGTTAGATGATTTACAGAAAACATTGGCCTCTCCTGATCCTTTAGACAGGAAGTCTTTGCAGGAAGCTGTACATAACTCTCAGCAAGTCAGCAATCACTTTCTGCAGTGTGGATATGATGCACTGGAAGCTTCATGTAGGGCAGCTATGACAGCTTGAACTATGTCATACAATTACTTCAGGCTCTGGGATACACAGTCAACTTCCAAAAGTCAAGACTTCAACCATCCCAGCAAATAACCTTCTTAGGAGCCAATCTAGACACAGCCTCTCAAATGGCTTACCTGACAGAAGACAAGCAAGAGAAGTTAACTCATTATTTCAAAGGTTTGGCAAAACTCACCCAGATGACTGCAAGGAGATTCCTACAGGCCCTGGGTTACATGGCATCCTGCATTCTCCTGGTTCCATTAGCAAGACTACACATGAGAAAGCTTCAATGGTACCTAAAAAGTCTATGGTCTTAGCACAGCAACAACTTAGAGACAACCATACCGCTCATTCCATGCCTACAAAAGGAATTCCTATGGTGGGCCTCGGTAAGCCAGGCAAACACAGGTATGTCATTCAAAAAACCTCAGATAACACAGACCATGACCACAGACGCCTCAGACCTTGGATGGGGGGCGCACATGGAAGGCAGATGTATACAAGGACAATGGTCTCCAAAGGAAACACATCTGCATATAAACCAAAAGGAAATGCTGGCAGTAATGCATGCCATCGAGGCCTTTCGACAGCAACTTCAGCAAGGCCATTTACTGATACAGACAGACAACACCACTGTGATGTGGTATATAAACAAGCAAGGGAGCACCCATTCTTACCCCCTTTGCAGACTGACAATGAATCTTTGGGAAAAATCACTGAGCCTAAACATACAGTTACAATCCCAGTTTGTTCCAGGCAAAGACAATGTCTTGGCGGACAGCCTAAGCAGGAATTTCACAGATCCACATGAGTGGAGGTTACATCCGAAGATCTTCACACAACTCACCTCGACATGGGGCAGGCCAGAAGTAGACCTATTTGCCTCTCACCTCAACCATCATCTACAAAAATTCTGTTCAAGGACATACCATCCACAAGCTTGGAAAATAGATGCTCTTTCATTCAACTGGAACTTCCTAAAAATCTATGCATTCCCACCTCTGCCACTGATGACCACAGTATTATTAAAGATCAAAGCAGAGAGACCCAAGGGGATCCTAATAGCTCCAGACTGGCCAAGACAACACTGGTACCCACTACTACGGAGCATATGTCACAACAAGAAGTGGGCCCTTCCCCAATGGCCCCTACTTTTGACTCAACACAACTTCAAAACAGTGCATCCAAACCTTCAGACACTGCAGCTAACAGCCTGGGAGATCCCATGAATAACCTCAATCTATCTCTCTCCAAGGAAGTTCAGTGGATATTAACAGAAGCTCGAAGACCATCCACCAGAAAGGTCTACTTAGCAAAATGGAAGAGATTCAGCATTTGGAATACCAGCAAGGGACATGATGCATCATTATTGAACATCCCACTCATCCTGGAATATTTGGCAGATATGCTTCAGAATGGACTCTCATATTCTTCCATAAAAATACATGCTTCAGCTATTTCAGCTAGATATAACACTGATCCGCCTGTGTTTTCACATCCTTTGCTAAGGCAATTCCTCAGGGGAATCAAGAACATTAAGCCACCAAGAAAGGCTCCAGTGCCAGCTTGGGACCTCAACTTTGTCCTAGAAAAACTGACTCTACCTCCGTTTGAGCCAGCAGCCTCAGTCGACTTACAATTTCTCTCATGGAAGACAGCTTTCCTGTTGGCAATTACCTCAGCAAGAAGGGTTTCAGAACTACAGGCCCTAATGGCAATACCACCGTTCATAATCTTTCACAGAGACAGGGTCTCCTTAAGAACCAACCCTACTTTTATGCCAAAGGTGGTATCTAGGGTTTCTTTAAATCAAGCTATTCATCTGCCTGCTTTCTTCCCCAATCCTGAGAACAAAGGGGAAAGACTGTTACATACCTTGGACATTCACAGACAACTTCGCTACTACCTGGACAGAACCAAGACCAGTAGGAAGTCTGATCAACTTTTTGTAGCTTACGCCCCTGCAGTACAAGGAAAAGCAATTTCAAAACAGACTATTTCAAAATGGATTGGACATTGCATCAGATTTTGTTATTCCTTTCATGGAAAGATTGTTCCAGCCAATGTCAGACCACACTCCACCAGAGCTACAGCCACCTCTACAGCATTCTTAAGAGGGGTGCCTACAAAGGACATTCTAGAAGCTGCTACATGGAGCTCCGTGCATACATTCTCCAAACACTACAGTCTCCCTCTATACTCCAGATCCAGAGCAGGCTTTGCTTCGGCAGTCCTGCAGGGTTTGATTGCCACACCATCTCTTTCCTAGAGCATTCCTCCTCCCCCAGCTAAGCTATGGTATTCTACCCATATGTTATGACTGCAGTTGCATTCTTGAAGGACATAGTACAGTTTTGTACCTACCATAAATGTAGATGTCCGATAGATATGCAACTGCAGTCGGATTTTCCCTCCCTCCATACCCCTCTATGCCTTGGGTCCACTCCTATCCCTGTTTCTCTTAGCTGGGGATATCTGTTATGGTGTATCTGTTTATTGCTTACTTATTTGTCTGGAATCCTGTTTTGTCTTCCAATTTGATTACAGCCTTCCTTGGAGGGCACCTGGCATCTGGGGCAAGAAACACTGAAGAAAATGGCGTCGGCTGATGCTTATGTACTCCAGCCGCTCTGACGTCGGAGAGAAATGCGACATCAGCCGACGTCGGACCCAGACTTTGGAATCCGGCCGACCGAGGGCTGCCTGAGGCAGGACAACCCATATGTTATGACTGCAGTTGCATATCTATCGGACATCTACATTTATGGTAGGTACAAAACTGTACTTTGTGAATGTCCCCTTTGTTCTTGTACACTGGCATTTGTATGCTTATTATCCATCCATCTGAGATACGTTTTCTCTCCATACTGCTATGAGTGTCCCCCCTATCTCACCCAATATCTTTATCATATCTTGTGTAACTTCATCTGAGCCTGGTGCTTTCCCTGATTTCATTTTCTTTAGTGCTGTTCTTACTTTTTCTATGGTGGGTGTCACACTGCCAGTCCAGCTATTGGAAATTTGGTAAATAATTCTATGTCATTTGTGAATATTGATAGTACTTTACACATACTTCTGTATAAGTCATGAGCTAAAATGTAACCACAGCATGCCCTATTGGAATAGAACAGAAATGTACCTGCACTATTGTGACTGTTCAGATGTACATGTTTAATGGAAACTAGAACATAGAGGGTTAACTTGCAAAACTTCAAGAAAATAGTGGAAATCAAATTTTTTTTTTTATAATTGCTGGGCCATAAACAAAAGATGTTATCTCTCAGTTTCAGTGCAGTAACAGACACAATGTCTAGACCTAGAAGTATTTTTGTATCGTCTTGAAAGAGAAGTAATTACTAGATTTGAAATATAGAAGTGTTTTACTGTTTTATGACTTCCAGGATCTGCAAAGATCTGCAAGATATGTATTTCTCAGAGGGAGATGCTAAATTCTTTTAGTTTCTGAGAAAGGGGGGTTTAGCTTGGGAACTAAAGTCAGATGACAAAAAGTGATGTCATCCAAGCTAACCCAGCAGTAATATTTGATATTAATTTCACTCTTTCAGTCCGGAGCAGCTCAGGAAATGCTGACTGCTTACTTCCACCATAGGAACAACAGTGCAGTCTGAGCTCATTTTCAGATAATCCATTTGTAATACCATGCAGAAAAGAAATGTTCATAACTTTCTAATCTTAACAGCTAGACTAAAAATATAAATGTGGAAGTTGTTCAGCAGACACTGGCTTTTCCAACAGTGTAAATATTGATAGTGCATATCTAAGTCATTATTAAATATTTGCCAAGGAATGCTAATATTATGCATATTTTTTACCTTTTTGGTAAAACAAATCACAGTATCATGGTGAATGTAGCATGTAGACCCATACAATTTGTAATTAATTTGTTTGTATGAATGTCAGCTTTAAAATTATACCTTAACCATTACTGGGTGATGCTACTTTACTGAAATATTCACAGAAATATGATTAATATTATATTTCTTATAATTGATAAAGCATAATATCTCATCACCTGTAACAGACAGAGACTACATAGTGTAAAAGTTGTGTGGCTCAATGTCAGCTTCAAAATGATGCATCATGTGTGTCGTCACCATGCTCCCTTACAAAGATGTGGGCATAATAATGAAAAATATGCCAGATGTATAATTTTCATAATCCTACAAGACTAAACAAACTTTGATATCTGTACTTGTGTACAGCATACATACACAGTTCTTTTACTGTGTTGTAGCTATTAATACTGTCCTCAAAATGAGGTATTACTTAGCACATTGACATGCTCCCTCGCAAAGTTATTTACAAAAATATGAAAAAATCATAATTTCCGTAACATAAGCCGTAAAGAAACTGTGATGTCTGTATATGTGTACAGCACATAGGCACAGTTCTTTTACCATGTTGTAAGGACTAATACTGCCTTCAAAATGAGGTATTACTTAGCAAGTTGACATCTTTCCTTAGCAAAGTAATTTATTAAAATATCCAAAAATATCATAATTTTCATAACCTTAGTCCTCAAAAAACTGATATCTGTACATATGTACACATATAGGCACAGTTTTTTTATCATGCTGTAAGGAATAATACAGTCTTCAAATTGAGGTCTTACTTAGCATGTTGGCATCTTCCCTAGCAAAGTTATGTACCAAAATATTAAAAAAAAACATAATTTCCATAACCTAAGTCCTAAACAAACTGAGATATCTGTACATGTGTACAGCCCACGGGTACAGTTCTTTTACCATGTTGTAAGGACTAACACTGTCTTCAAGTGAGGTATTACTTAGTATGTTGACCTGTCCCCTAGCAAAGGTATAATTACAATTCTTTCACTGCATTCTAAGTAGTGAAAAAGGTTTTCATGAAAAGTAGTAGACTTTCACTTACCATAGTGCTCCTACCTTAGTCATGGTTGTTTTCCATCTTTAGTCACTAGGTACATGTTGCCAGTATGCATTGCTGCCATCACGCCATTGTGCAGATTACTCAAGAACCGTTCAATGCCATCTTTATTTAGGTGAACTCCGTAATTTCTGAAAAGGTGGCCATCTTCTGCAGTGATGCTGTTATGGCTGATTGTTGATCCGCCGACCCTGAGCATCAGTCCATGCATGAACCCATTCTCCAACCCTCTGGCCTTGTGCATTGCTTGTTGGCTGTTTGCATGTTTCCAGTTCTAGCAAGGAATTATTTCAGACCAACCAAAATGACAACGTGGCCACCACGACTGCATGCATTCAAACATCTCCTTGATTTGAAATCTCAGCTATCCAAGTGGATGAGTGATGACATCGTTCCCTCCAATGTGCAAGACAACAGTGTCAGGCTTAGGGTAGATGGAACACTTCTCTTCCAACAACTGCAGGAGTCCACCCAAATGCACACATCTTCTTGCAGTCCAGTCTACCTTCATGCTAGATGTGGGGAAGCTCAGGTTGTAGTATTTGTTATTTCTGGAGGCATGTCTGGCAGTCCAGTGAATGTAGGAATGGCCACACACCCACACTCTCACTTGTCGTTCCCATGCTCCTGAAGCCATGTCACTGTCACAAGGTAGAAGTACCTGCACAGGGAAGAAATGCAAGTCAGTTACTGATGATGTTTGAGGGAGTTATTGCATTACTATGACATGTACCTGTATATAATGTTAATTCCTTTGTTTGCCTGTTGGAATCTTCACTGCTATCCATATAGGCATTATTCTTTTGGTCCATTATTTGCAATGATGATGCAGAGGTACATACCTAACAACCTGAAAAGCAGCAGCTCACACACACTATCAGATTAGTAGTAGACACATATCACACTAAACATGCACATTCTTAGTGTAGCCAACATAATGCTGAATGGATACTAACAAAGGGCTATAGACAGGCACATGTAAAGAGAAAAAGCAGGGTAATGACTGCCACTCCACTAATGAACCCAGGACAGGCATGGTACTCCAGTGGCACTTGAGGGCATCTGATGTGTCCAATACCTGTGCTGGCTACCCACTCAGACTGCAGATACCACTACTGTCTCATGACCTCCTTCAGTGTCAGCAGTCTGCCTTACCATCTGCCTTTTCTCTTTACATGTGTCCATTCAGCAGTGGACATAGGGGATCAAAGACGGAAATAATGTAATATTTCTTGCCCTGACCTACATACATTTACTGTTTCAGAGTGGATAGATAAGTGAAAGGAGAGACACAGAAAGAGCACATCACAAACGAAAAAAACGTATCATGACTCTCTCTTTTTGCAGGTGGCCTTTCGGGGAGGTACCGAAGGCATCAGAGTCGCAGGCTTGAAACCATGCATATCCAGGAGAGCAGCCCAGTGTGACTGAGCTAAAGAGTCTCCAAGTTCCTCACTGCCATCCAGGATTATCCTAAGATTCATGGTGTCTGCGTACCACAACCACTGATGCACACAACATCAGATTGGTAATAGGCAGTAATCACTGTGAACAGATACATTTTTGCCTTACTCAAAGTACTGCATGAGTGAAAACTGACAAGGGGCTAATGACAGGGCACATGTAAAGAGAAAAAGCAGGATAAGGGCCGCCACTCCACTAATGAACCCAGGACAGGCATGGGACTTCAGTGGCACTCAAGGGCATCTGGTGTGTCCGATACCTGTGCTGGCTTACCCACTCAGCCTGCTGATACCACTACTGTCTCACGACCTCCTTCATTGTCAGCAGTCTGCTTTACCTCTCCCTTTTCTCTTTACATGTATCCATTCAGCAGTGGACATAAGGGATCAAGGACAGAAGTAATGTCATATTTCTTACCCTGACCTACATACATTTACTGTATCAGAGTGGAGGGAGAGTGAAAGGCGAGCCACAAAAAGAGCACATCACAAAAAGAAAAAAACGTACCAAGACTCTTTCTGTTTGCAGGTGGCCTTTCATGGAGGGACTGAAGGCATCAGTCGCACCCTTGAAACCATGCATATCCAGGAGAGCAGCCCAGTGTGACTGAGCTGAAGAGTCTCCAAGTTCCCCACTGCCATCCAGGATGATCCTAAGATTCATGGTGTTTAGGTGTGACACCAGTGATGCACACAGTCATCAGCGCCAGAGCTGAAGAGTCTCCAAGCTCTCCAGTGCCATATGAATACACATCTTGATTTGTCTTGTGCCTCACATAATGTGCCTTTCCTCCTGTCAGCAGCCCACAGTTTTATGGCCATGGTACTCGCAGAAGAATTCAACACACAGGTTAATCTTGCAAGTTGTACATCCCCATGATGGTTCAGCATGTTTACACTTGCTGGCACAGTTTTTGCATCTTGATTTCCTCCATTATACTGGAAAGTGTGATCCATGCTCAAATCGGCTCACGTGTTCTGGGACAGTAATCTCAGTGCATCTTTTCCTCTTCTTGTAACTGGCAAGGAGGTGCAACCCTAGGTTCCTTTGAAACTGTAACTGCGTTGCTCGAATAGCACGTTCAGAGTGTGACAGTTGCTGGTGGCTGTTACTTTCACGAAATATAATGAAAGCATTGACTATGGCCACATCCCATAAGAACCAGAACAAGTACAGCCACCATTTGCGGGCCTTTCTGGCAGTAGGATACTGTGTCCTGAGCTGATCTGCTTGGTCCGCCCCATTCATGTAAGCATTGTACATGTTTACAACTGGTGGAAATGGCACTGATGCCTTTGTTCCATCACGCTTTCTCTTGTGTGTGCTGGAGACTGCCAAGGTTCATAGGTGTGTAATAGGCTAATGGCCTTGTAGCCTTTACTAGCCTAGCCCATAGAATTACCCTGGCATCGTGCCACATGACCTTAGTTTCCAGTGCCTCTGTCGATTAGAGCCACTGGAGTGATTCCCGGGGTGAATTTTCTATTTCCCATCCACTCATCAAGGTTTCTCTTGAAGAGGACCAGTGAGATGCTCTGTTTGGGTCTATATTACAAGACCGAAAGAACAGAACTGCGAACTCCTAAAGAGCAAAAAAAAAAACAGAACCTCGAAGTGCTGTTTGTCAGATCGCGGTAGAGTGAAGATTGGAATATTTGGTCTTTCCTCACTGTAGTGCGATCTTAGAGTTGGAATATGTATTTAGTGGGGGGGGGGGCACAGCCCCCCACAATAGCAAGTTCAAGGTTCCGTTTCTTTCGCTGTTTAGGCGTTCGTGGTTTTGATTTTTCCGTCTTTTAATATAAACCCCTCTGTTTGACATGTATGGGAGGTTTGTTCCATAGCATGGGCAGTCTCTGGATTATGAACCTGTTCCTCCAGCACGTTCTCTTGATTGTGGTAATGAGGTTGTGGTTTCTGGAGCGTGTGGTGCGAAGGGTTTGGGATTTCTTTAGATGTAGCATTTCTAACAGAGCTGGGCAGACATGTCTTTGTAAGTCAAGTAGAGATTGTCTCTAAGTAGGTGATGTGAGACAGAGAATAGTTGGAGTTTTTTGAGTCTGTCCGTATAGGACAAGTGTTTAAGGCCTTTGATCCTCTTTGTGAGGTACTTTTGCGGCCTCTCCAGTTGTTGCAGGTGTCTAGTGAGGTACATGCCAAATAGAGCATTGTATTCGATGATTGGCCTAATGAGGGAAGAGTAGAGGGAGACAATGACCTCTTTTTTTCCTGGATGCAAAACCCTTGGTAATGAGATGTGCCACATAGAAGGACTTTCTGACCACAGTGGCAGTGTGGTGGTCAAAAGAGAGGTTGCTGTCAACCTGTGTTCCCAGATCTCGTATAACGCCTTCTGCATTCAGTGGACTACCATCGATGTGGTCATTCATGGGAACTGGGTTTTTCCCAAAGGGGATGACGGCACATTTTTTGGCATTGAGCTTAAGGCCATGGTTCTGACAGCAGTCATTGGTCTCAGTGAGGCCTTTCTGTAAGATGTCAACATCCACTGGGGAGTTAATAATGGCTCTCAACTTGCAATCATCTGTGAACTTTGTCAGCCAGAGTCCCTTCATGTTAGCCTGGAGAGGACCCAGGACCGATCCCTGTGTGACTCCACTCATGACTGGTTGGCAGTCTGACATGGAATCAGCTACTTTCACACTGTGGGTTCTGTCTGCGAACCAGTTTGCAACCCACCTAGTGATATAGGGGTTGATGCCTAGCTTAGTGAGTTTTTCTATGATTCCTGAGTGGGGAATGGTATCAAAGGTCTCGGCCAGATCAAGGTAGGCTGTATGAACCACCTTGCATTCATCCACAGCTGTGTCGACTGACTCAAAGAAGTCGTCCAAGTTGAGCAGGCATGATCTACCCTTCACAAAACCAAACTGTGTGGGATCCAGAGTTTGGAGATTCCCTATATCTTTGTTCATTAAGTCCATGATGATGTGTTCCATAGCTTTGCATGTCCGACTTGTCAGGTTGATGGGGCGATAGTTCCCATGGTCTGTAGTCGCTCCTCCTTTGTGGAGAAGGATGACTATAGGAGTGCGCCATTCGGTAGGGACAATGCCTGAGGTGAGACTGTGATTGAACAGGGCACACAAGTGAGGTGCCAATTCACTCTGCAGTTCATGTAGAGCACAGCCAGGGATATTGTCAGGTCCCATAGAAGCTGTATTCTTGGCCTTGGACAGTGCTGTTTTAACCTGTGCATCAGTAATACTGGGTGCCTGGCAATCTACTGGTATTGTGATTGGTCCTTTGGGGGAAGTGGAAAGTTGGCACTGAATCTGTTGGCCAATATATTGGAAATATCTGTTGGCTCGGTGTAGGAGGTACCATTGTGCAGTAGCTTAGAGCAAATCTGGGTATTGCTTTGGAGGTTCTTTACATAACTATAGAAGGCCTTGTGGTTGTCTTTACTATCTGCTGCAGTTCTGTTTTCATAGCTTGCTTTAGAGTTGAGTTACAGTTAGTTGGCAGAAGGAATACTGGGTTGCTATCCTTCCATTTAGTAGCCAGCAGTGGTCCACTCTGCAGATGCTTGTAGTACCCTCAATGTCTTTTACCAATGGCCTGCTCAATGGCCTGTCTTTTGAAGGTTAGAGACCACCCTGACCTATTGGTGCGCATGGTTCCACAGCAGTATAGACCATCTTGCAGCAATTGCTGTGCCAGCAGGACAGAGGAAAAGAAGTTATCAAAGTAAATGTGGTGCTTCTTGCCAATCAGTCCCCTAGTTATGTCACCCACAACTCATTGTGCCATTCTGACCTCTGTATTCTACTCTGCTTTTCTAGAATATACCTGGAATTCATTTAAGTACCCATTGGTATAGACTGCCAACACTCACACCTTAGTGCCATACTTCTCTGGCTTATCAGGCATAAACTTTGTAAATGTCAAGCATCCATGGAAGCCGACCATGGCTTTGTCTACAGCCACCTCATGATGCACATTGTACTGTGTCCTGCATGCCTGAAGTAGTGCATTCAGTATTAGCCGTACATGATGTAGCTTGTCATGACCTACAGAGCCCTGTGGTAGACTTAGGCTGTTGTCTTTGCAGTGAAAATACTGCTGAATTTTTTCAAACCTCTTTTGGGTCATGTACTCAGCTATTTGGTAGCGACCATAGACATGGTAGGTTTCCCAGTACTACCTATATTCAGGAACATGTACAATAGACATGTATACTCTGACACCTAGAAATATGTGTATGTCTCCTGGACAAACAGGTCTTCACCACGTACCAACCTTGCCTGGGATGGCATGCCTGTGTGCATCTTAGCAGTTGGTTTCATTGGCAATAAGGGTGTACAGCTCCTCTGGGAACATCAAATTCATGAGTCCAGTTTGTTTACAAGTCCTACTGGCCACACAAAGTCATCAATGTGTACTGCTGTGAGGCGTTTCTCCCATGTGATCTTGCATGGTGGGCATGCTCGGCGTACCTTACCGGATCGCCTGGAACAGTTGGAAATGGATGCTGCTTTCTCATCAGTGTCAATAGCAACTGTATTGCATGAACTTGTTAGTGAAGCACTAACAGACGATCCATGCTTAGGCACAACCATACCTTTGCATGACAAGGAGCTACTTCGACTCAGATCTAGTAGATTTTCTCCATCCCAATCCACATACTCTGGACTCCTTTGAACCACATGAACAGTCGAAGGAACATCCACACCCTTGTCAGTATTTGCACTGTCATGGACTGTGGATGTATTTTTAGGTGTGTCAGTGGTACCATGCGCATTCTTGAACACAGATAAAGGCAATTCATAGTCTGTGTCAAACTCAGACTGCACTGGGTGACCATTGTGTGTGGCACCCTTCTGTAGGAGTGCAAGTGGTACCTCATCCTCACTATCACAGTCAGTTTCATCATTAGTGGTCATGTCTTCTGTGGCAAGTTGTAGTGGTCTGTCAGGAATGGCTGGAAAAGGGGCATCATCCATATCACAGGTAATGGTCTTCTTATGCAGATGTGTGAGTGGAATCTCAACGTCTGTATCATAATCTTCATTCTAATTCTGGTTGGCATTACGTGGTGGCTCAAGGTACATACCCATGTCTGAACCACTGCTACAGCCATCATAGTCTGTTTCCTCACCTAACAGGTAAATGCTGCTTGTTTTCTCCTCAACAGATGAGTTACTTCACACTTGAAATTAACACCTGAAAAACACAACAGTGTAGAACATTCGGATATTAAACACCTGCACAGAGGTACTTGAAAAGCAGCACACCAGAAAACTATATAGTGACTGTGTGATACAGAAAATTACTACATGATATGTTCAATTGCAGTAGTTCACAAAAATATGAAGCATATAACCACAAAGGGTACTTTACTGTGTACCAAACAAATTGTAAAAATGACAGAAAGAAACTGGTAGGGGATGGCTTGAAATGACTCTACATAGACAAAAACCCAAATCTGGCTTGTGCATTCATCAATGTGATAACGACCTCTACTTATGTGAATACAGTGACAGCTGCTGAAAGTTTTTACCTGAAAAGTGACAATGACTCAGTGCTATTTTTGTAACTGCACTTATTGTTAATGTGATAATGACCTACATTTCCTTACTGCAAAGTTCTGCATGCTCAGACACAAGTGATAATTGCTGCACATAACCTGTTGAGTAGGCATGCATTATATTACCTTGTGCAGCTGTTATGTAACATGGAGCCATTAACATCTGTTAGGAGAAGACCAGAGTAATTCAGTAAGAATAGTATAACACTCAGATATTACTGAGCCCTTCCTCCCACCTAAATTCCACACATGACTGACAAAGCCAAGAATTCCCAAAATATATGGTAGCTCCATGGTGGTAGTAGTCTGAAAGCAATAACCTTTATGTCACTGAGGCAACTACTGAGTAGAAGCAGAAACAGGATTAAGTTATTTGGTTGCTCCTTGTAAGAATTACTTCCTTATCCTTACCCCACAAACACAGCCACTGGGATACACAACTGATGGAGAGATTTGTTTAAGCACACCATCCCCCATAAAAAAAGAAAAAATGCTCTACAAAAAAAAAAAATACATGTGTAAAAATGTATTTCCCCAATAGCCTTAAGTTATCTGAGGTCTTTGTTCCCCCTTTTTTGACTCTGTTACTCCTACCCTCTTGTACATGTATAAGAGCCAGGTCAAATATCCAGCATTATCCTGTAAAAAGATAGACTGAGTCAGAATATACGTGCAGAACTTTTGGATATACTTAGCAGCAGTGTTCCTGTTAATCCAGCATTCTAACATTTCTATAAACTAATTCCATGCTGATAGTAGTTGGCAAGTAATAATCTTTATCTCACTCAGGCAACTACTGAGTATAATCAGAATGAGAATTAAAGTCAGAAATGTCAAACTTATCTGGTTGAACCATGTAAGGATTACTCCAATATCTAGCCATTGGTAGTCAGAATCAAACCCTGTACCTTCTATCTGTGAGATGAGGGCCTTACTCATATGCCACAAACATCTGTGTATTATATTTCACAATTTTCAGAGAGACCAACTACTTCAATCAAAGGGTATCAAAACAATAATGTACATTCACAGTCTAATATATGCTTACATCCAGGAGCGATGACAGGCTAAGAATAAACAGTAACATAAATATGGAGCCAAGGATGGATGCCTCAGCTGTGTGAATGGATGAATCTAGAACTCTGACACAGTTTCTTTACAAGGATACAACTAAAAATGAAACATTAAAAGTAGTAAAAAATAGTAACTCAAACATTCACATGACAAATACAAACCAGTCACTGCAGTGTGTAGCTACTTTGATTTTCAGCTTATGCGATTAATAGGGTTATAGGGAATAATGGGGAAGTAGATTACATTCAGCAGGTCAAGCAATCAATTTTGGCCACAGTCTAAGTTCAGCAACTTTTGTCTTTCTGGTCTCTACAAATGTATGAGACTTGGAACTTCTATTCTGCATTCAACTATGTATGACATAGTGCTGACCAGTTAATTCCCAGCACTGGGACCACAAACCACTGATCATCTTTATAGGACATTGTGCACATTTCTCAAAGTTAACATTAGCAAATAAAGTACATTACACTCAGCCATTAAACAGTGTATTCCCAAATGTTAACATTATCAAATAATGCATCTTGAACTCAACTATCCTAACATTGCAAAGGAGCAACAAACCCCAACTAAAAATAAACGCACTGTTGAGGTAACACCACAAATAAAATGCTGGCACAATTGGAATAGCATACGAAACTTTAATATACTCAAATAAACAAAAAGGAACATAAAATGCCTGAACTATATCACCACGTTTTTCATCATGTCTGTACACCTAAACAGGGACTAGCCATCAAATACAGTAGCTATACGAGTTGTTACTGAAGGCACAACCCGTTTTCTATCCCATTTGCACAAAGCAAAAGCAAAGCAAGTAAATTTGAGATCCGTTTACACACCACGTGAAGGATGAACTGTACAGCATACGTGTTCTTACATTATAATGTAAAGGACGGTGCTGCAATAATCAAACATATATAATTTTATACTACTTTCGCCAACACATTATGAACAGAACAGCTTGCATGCATGTTCTGATGAAAGCAAACATATATTTATTGCCACTTTTGCTGTTATCCAGCATCAAAAGAAATGGAATGACATCTGTAAGTATGTTACAGCATGTTCTTGCATCTGTAAATATATTGTGTTCATTTTTATGTGATCCTATTTGCTGAGGTTGTACCTGCAAACATTCCATTGAGAGCAATGCACTACACCGGTAAACATGTTCATGGCTCCTAACATAACTGAGTACAATCAGACATACTGCTCTGAAGTCCTTAACACAAAGGAGCAAAGACCTTGAATAGTCGAGAATAAACCCTGAAATAAATAGTATTTATCCTTGACAGACGCATGCCAACAGAGTAACGGGAAAGGCTAAAACACATTTTCTGAAGAATGCAACATAAGCAGTATGATGCAAGACCAGGTATGCAAAAGACATTTCAGGCACATACAGTGCAATGATGCCCACAGGCAATGACATTCTGATGGCTAATAAAGCATTAGATGTATCACTTGCAAATCCCCAGTCTCCACAAGAGTATTTTATAGCTCTTAGTAAAATGGCCCAAAAGGAATCTTATTTATAAGCACAAATATATCAGTAGTTTTCTCTCCAGCAGGTCCTCTTTATATACAAGTCTTTAGAACGGGTAGAACTGATGTTGTTAATCTTCTTTTATTCCTTACTGTTGGGATTCGGTTCCAACCTCAGAACCAAGCCGGCATTTTTTTAAGCTCGTGTCAGCCACAAACCTCTCGAGCTAAGATTTTACCCATCATGCCCTTCTCCCTGTTACCTCAGATCTTGTTTGCAGCGTTGCTGTCCGGCCGTGTCGAGCAGTTTCTCTCCAGCTAAGTGTATATTTTTGATAACTTTTGAGGTTTTTTTCTCACAGAATTCTTAGTTTTTTGAATTTCTTAAGTCGTATCTTCTTATTCTTTATTACTTGTACTTTTGTTATCTTCTACTACCTTTGTTGGTAGTCTTTCTTCGCCCGTCCTTGGGCCTTGCTACAGTGTGTGTGTGTGTGTGTGTGTGTGTGTGTGTGTGTGTGTGTGTCTAGTTTTTGAATATTTTGTGGCTATGTCTGAGAAGAAAGGGAGCCCAGGCTTTAAAAGGTGTTCGGAGTGCGGACACAAACTGCCTCACTCTGACACGCATGTCTTGTGTGTTTACTGTTTGGGCATGCCTCATCTCACAGTGAAGCCGTCCTGTCAGATTTGTAAAGGTTTTTCTGCCAAGACTTTGAACGAACGTAAAAATAAACTAGTACTAAAGGGTCTCCTTAAGAGCCCTTTCTGCGAGGCTATTTTTGGGTCGCAGGAATCTTCTCCTCCTTTCAAACAACATAAAAGGTCTAAGTCTCTTCCATCGTCTCCCTCTAGAGAACCTAAGGAACTGAAACATAAAAAGGCTAAATTGTCAGAGTCGGTGCCAGCGGTTACTTCGGCACAGACTCACTTGACTCTGTCTCTGATTGTGTCTTCTGGTCCCTCTACACCATTGCTTTCGATGCAGACATCAGCCTTCATGGTGCAGACTACTACGGCACCGACTAGTTCAATGCAGACTTCCTTGGCACCAATTGGTATATCGGCGCAGTAATCTTTGGCACCAACTGAAGTCTTGGTGCAGACTCCTTCGGCACTGTCCAGTTTCTCGGTGCAGACACCTTTGACGCCGATAGTTTTCTCGGCGCAGCCACCTTTGGCGCCAACAGTTTTCTTGGCGCAGACACCTTCGGTGCCAACAGTTTTCTCAGCGCAGGACCCCCCCCCCCCCCGGTACCGACAATTTCTTCGGTGCAGGCCTTTTCAGCACCAATTGTTTCGGTGCAGACAACTCCAATTTTGACGACACCTTTCTCGGTGCAGGAATCTTCTGCACCGTTGATTTCAATGCATACCGCTTCTGCTCCTGCTTTAGTGGTGCAGACTATACAAACACCACCAGTTTTGGTGCAGATATTACCTATACAGACACCTTTTTTCAGTGGTCGTGCTTAGCCCTTTTTTAGACAGGCCCAAATCACCTTCAGGGCTTTCAGTGAAGTCTACCAGAAGCCTTTCTGAACATGATGTGGTGCGTCTTATAGACCAGCTGCTTTTGGCCATAGGAATTCCTGGCCCTTCAAAAGTCTCTCTCCCCTCTGGAGTTGATCACCCTTCGCCATAGACTCCTACCTATACTCCTTCGACCTCTGTGGAGGTTTCGAGGCATCCCTCCTCGGGCGGGCCGGCCTTCCAGGCCTTGGAGAGGGCACTGGCCACTGCTTCTCGGCCGCCTCTGTCCGAGACTACTACTTCCTCTGAGCCTCAGCTGTCTCAAGTCGCAACCCCCGGACACCGGGCGCAAGAGTCTTGGGCCATTCTCCCCCCAGAGACCCCGTCCTTGCAGCCTTCCCCAGAGTTCTCCCACTGAGGAAGTCCACCGCAAGACTATGTGTAAGAGGAAGCACACTGACTCCACGGAAGAGTCATTGACTGAAGAGACAGATTACGATGACTGGGAGGGGACCCCACGTTCACCTTCTGACGAGGTTTCCTTTGGTGACATCTTCGAAATTTTAAAGTAAAGAGGTGAATGGAAGTCCTCTAACCCTTCCTCAGAGGAGTCTGTGTTCCTGCAGGCTTTTCATGCCCAGCCCCCTACCTCCTGGGTTACCCCACCTGCCGATGAGCTCGTCAAGTTCATCGTGCAGCGTGCATGGAAGGCACAGGACTCTGTGGAGGCCATACCTCGTAGGCCGGACAAAATGCATTCTCCCCCAGAAGAGTTCCCCATTGGTCGAAAGGTCTCCCAGTAGACGCCATGGTGGTGGCTGCCGCTACAAAGAAGGAACTGGCAGAGGAGAGCCAGACTGTTCACCCACCCAATATGGAATCCCGGGTGGTGGACAGATTAGGGAAGCAAGTCCTTGTATCATCAACCTTTGCTGTTAGGTCCTTGAACTACCTGGCACATTTCACAAGACTGCAGAGAGACTTGGTGTCCGAACTCTCTGAGACCTTGGCAGGAGCAGTTTCTGATGAGGTCCGAGACAAGGTGGCCTCTCAGTTAGGGACCTTAGAACCTGTTTCCAATTCCTCAACGCATTTGATATCACACGCAACTGAGGGAGCGGCGAGAGCTGCGGGTGCAGGCATAGTCATGAGACGCCATGCCTGGATGCACCTTTGTGACTTTGTGGATCCCTTCAAGGCTTCCTTCCGTAACGCCCCTATTGAGACCACTACTTTGTTTGGGTCCACGGTAAAAGATACATTGGCCAGATGTGAACAGGATGATAAGACCCTATCTGCTGTGGGTGTCCGTTTATCTTCTCTTCAGCGGTTATATTCTAGGAATCATAAGAGTGGGAAAATGTGGCACAAAAAATCCCAGGGTCCTTTCTGTGACTCACAGGCCCAGTTTTCCCCTAGAAGCGGGGGGGGGGTGTTCTAACGGAAGACCTCCCCCCTTTCGGGGCAGGGGAGGTCCGCGAAACCGGGGTTCCAGGGAATCTTTCTCTGGACAGCCCTATCAGCACTCCTGAGGAGAAGCCTGATTGCTTTCCTCTGGAAGCAGTCAGGGGTCGTTTTTCCTTGTACCCTTCTGCCTGGCAAACCATAACCACAGATGTTTCGGTGCAAAGGCTCATCACCAGAGGATACCATATTCCTTTTTTATTCACTCCCCCCTTACCTAGAAGCTTACCCGACATGCCACCCAGTCAAAGGAAAGCCGCAGGTGTAGAGGTATCAGAGCTGCTTCAGAAAAGAGTCATCCAAACAGCCCCCCAAGACCAGACAGGATCTGACTTCTATTCAAGATTTTTTTTGGTGCCAAAAAAGACAGGGGACTGGAGACCAATTCTGGATCTCAGCGCCCTAAATTCTGGATAATCACAGTTCAGTCTATACTTCCACTTTTGGAAAAAGATGATTGGATGTGCTCCATAGGTCTTCAAGACGCATACTACCACATAAAGGTGGAAAGGTGCTCAAGAAGATATGTTCGCTTCCAGGTGGGAGTTAGTCATTACCAGTTTTGCGTACTGCCCTTCGGACTCTCTACAGCCCCCAGAGTGTTCACAAAGTGCATGGCAGTAGTCACAGCTCACCTGCGGCTTCAAGGATTCCAGTGTTTCCCTACCTAGACGACTGGCTCATTACTGCCCCAACAAGATGTCTACTGGATCAGGCCTTGACTTGCACCCTAAACACTGCACAGCAGCTCGGAATATCGATAAACTGGAAGAAGTCAAACCTTACTTGGAGTCGCTCATTAGAGTACATTGGAGTGATTCTGGACACAATGATGTGTACAACCCTCTCTACCAGATCACAGAATTCAGAGGATCAAAGAACAGGTTCAGGCAATACTTTCACAAAATCTGGCCTCAGCTCGATCCATTCTTCAACTGCTGGGATCAATGGTAGCCTCCATCACCATAGTCCCTCTAGCAAGGCTACACATGAGGCTTCTTCAGTGGCTGCTTCTTACTCAGTGGTACCCATCCCAGCACCCCTTATCTTTTCCGATTCGAATAACCAAGATTTGCAAACAGGACTTGCTCTGGTGGATGTCAAACAACCCTCACCAGTGGTCTCACCCCTTCAACCCTCATCAGCCCAATGCCACAGTGACCATGGATGCCTCCCTGATGGGGTGGGGGGGCTGTTTCAGGGAAAGACTGTCCAAGGGTCATGGTCACAGACGGAGACCCATTTGCATAGCAGTGTTCTAGAACTGAGGGCAGTGCTACTAGTGTTGCAAGCATTCCAGTCGGTCCTTCTGTCAGGGACTATTGCAATTCAGGCAGACAGCATGGCAGTAGTCTGGTACATCAACAAACAAGGGAGAACCAGATCATACCCACTCTGTCGAGAGGCCATGAGAATATGGCAATGGGCGATGGCCTCCAACCGTTTTCAGATAGCGACACACATTCTCGGGAACTCCAACGTGATAGTGGACAAGTTGAGCAGATGCATTCTACAGCCTCATGAATGGTCTCTCAATCCTCCAGTGGCGGAAAAGATTTTCGACCGCTGGGGCCAGCCTTGCTGTGACATATTTGCATCCCCGTCCAATCACAAGTGCAGCAACTACTTTGCCCTGATTCCCCCCTTGGGGACAGTCACCGAGAGATGCTCTAGTCCATGATTGGCCCTCAGGTCTGCTATATGCCTATCCTCCAATACCCCTCATTCCCCTGTTGCTCAAGAAAGCACGTCGGTTGAAGAGCAAAGTGATCCTCATTGCTCCATATTGGCCTTGACAAGTTTGGTTTCCCTTCCTATGGCTTTATCTCCTAGATTGACCATGGATTCTCAAGCCAGCTCCAGAGTTGATCTCTCACCCGCAGAATCTGGTTCATCCAAACGTATCCAGCCTGAAACTGACAGCTTGGTTTATCCACTTCCAAGGATTGCCAGGCAGCATGACCTATCTTCCCCTGTGCATGACATTCTGATTGCCTCTCACAGATCATCAACCAAAGTACACTACCGCAGCAAATGGAAGATAAACAAATGGACCCTTTTACAGCCCCTGTTTCTGTTGTGCTAGAATATCTTTCAGACCTTTTTAAATTGGGGGTAGCAACCTCCACATTTCGTCTTCATTTGGCTGCAATTTCTAATTTTCATAATGGCTTCCAGGGCTTTTCCTTAATGTCACACAGACTTTGTAAGACCTTTCTGAAAGGCGTAACCCAACTAAAGCCTCCTTTCAGAGAACCTGTTCAACCTTGGGACCTGACCTTAGTCCTTCAAGGGTGGACAACAACTTCTTTTGAGCCTGCATCTACCTGTGATCTACAGTGTCTGTCATGGAAAACGTTATTCTTAGTTGCTATTACTTCTGCCAGACATATTTCTGAATTACAGGCCTTGACTATCAAACCCCCCCCCCCCCACCTCATCCTTCACAAGGACAGAGTTTCATTTAAGGACCAATCCGACCTTCTTGCCCAAGGTCGTTCCTGAGTTATCTATCAATCAGACTATTGATTTGCCAGTGTTCTTCCCTAATCATTCTAACAGAGGGGAATATTGCCTGCATACCTTAGATGTACATAGACAAATTTGCTTTTACCTGGACCGTACTAAATTTATTAGAATATCTGACCAGCTGTTTTTAGCCTTTTCTGAATCCAGATTAGGTTGTCCAGTTTCAAAAGTTACTTTAGCCACTTGGTTGAGAAATTGTATTACTTTAATTTATGGCAAGAATGGTATCCCTTTACCTGGCAGAGTAAAGGTCCACTCTACAAGATCAGTGTCAACTTCTGAAGCATTCCATGCTAGAACAACTTTGAATGACATTTGTGCAGCCGCAACCTGGGCTAGGCCTCATACCTTCATTGCTCATTACAAATTGAACTTTGTATCCAGAGGCAGAGCTTCTTTTGGTTCTGTGGTGCTCTCCATAGGGCCGCCCAGGGAACAAGATAGCTGGGGACTCTGTCCCAAGAGTAAGGAATAAATGAAGATTAACAACATCAGCTAAAGTAGTTATGTCTTACTGTAACATTCCATCTGAGTTGTTTCACCTTCATTTATTCATTACGGCCCACCCACCTTCCCCTCTGAAGGTTTCTGGTGGATTTCATTTGTCCTTCTTTCCAGTTGTTCGGTCATGTCTGACCAGAGGTAGCCCCGGCCTCATTTTTCCAACTTGCAAACTAGATCTGAGGTAACGGGGAGAAGTGCATGATGGGTAAAATCTTACTCGAGAGGTTTGTGGCTGGCGCGAGCTTGAAAAAAGGCAGGTTCGGTTCCGAGGTCGGAACTGAATCTCAAGAGTAATGAATAAACGAAGATGAAACAACTCAGATGGAACGTTATGGTAAGACATAACTTCTTTTTCTGGTGCTCTTTGTTTTGTGGATATGCAGGAGGTCCATCAGAGTGGGGTCTGACAATGCTCTGTATGGTTAGGTACATAACAAAGGGGGCATTGTAATCGATGATTGGTCTGATGAATGATATGTATAACCAAGACTATATGTTCCCCATTCTGAAGGAAGTACAGACCTCCTTGAAATTGATTACATGTATAGATCTGCAATAATGGGACTGCATACATGTCTGCTGACCTCACAAGTCTCAAACATGATGAAACTTTTAAAACATGCGGAGAATAAATCTAAGATGACTTTCCTACTTACTTTAGCAGAAACATGTTAATGTCAAGCACGAGTGGAAATCCAACCAGAAATAGATAAAAATCAGGCAGCAATTCAATGTGCCAAAAAACAAAATGAATACAAGGTGAATGATCAGAAAAGAAGGCAGGAAATGTGGAAAATACATAAAGTTACAAGTATAGAAAACTCTTGGAACAACCTCATGTCAATCTGGATCCAAGTTGTTACAGAGAGGTGCATTTAAACTAAAAGACAAAAGTTAATATTGGCGGCCCAACATAGTCAAATACTCACACTTTGGTTTACAAACTCTATTAAACATGTGGAGAAACAGACTATTATAGCTTTTGTAAAATAGATTTGGAAACAATCACACATATTGCTAGCTATAATATACTTACGGTAGAAGGACTGTATATTGAAAGGATAATAATGTGGCAAGACTGTTGCATTGGGGATTGTACAAACATTATATTGAAGTATCTGAAAACACACTGGAAACATGAGCCACAAAGCATTGTAGAAAATGATGAAGTTTATATCACGTGGCATCACCCATTGCCAACAGTTCATAAATAAATGCGAGAAAACCAGATGTAATAGTCCTTGAAAAGACAAAAATTAGCACTGCTGATTGAAATTGCTACACCTAATGACTACAGTGTCTTACGTATACAGAGAGAGACAAAGTCATATAACACCAGGATTTGCAGGCAGAAACAAGGGCAACATGGAAGGAGGATACCCAGACGGTTCCAGTAGTAGTAGGAGCAAACGGGTCTTATAAAAACCATTTGTAATCGTACTTGGAGACGTTACTGATACTTGTAACTCTGAATTGCAGTAGGAGTCAACTCTGGGCACATTGTGGGTGCTGCGAAGAACACTTCTGGATAACAAAGATTGCAACAATACTAATTTCATTAACTTTAATCATACTTTTACTTAGTAATGTGGTCCATTCACATCATGGTATTAGAAACCCCAAAGACTTCGAGAAATACAAAAAAAAAATGAAGGTTTGAAGAAGACAACTAAGGAAAGAGATGAATCTAAACCTGAAAATGTGATAGGCATGCACGGGTGAAGAGGCTACAGCAACAGGCTGCAGAATGCTAGCAGAAGAGATGAAAGAAGTTCAGAAAGGCCTTGGCTTTATGTCCGCGTGGTGGTGCTGCGTTAGCGTTGTCGCCTCACAGTTAGACGCTGCCCGTTTGATTCTCAGAGCGTCTTCTGTGTGGCGACATGCGTGAATGGGCGTTCCTTCGTTGAAGGTTGTGCGTTAGGCCCGGCAAGCCAGCACGTAAAACTCTACTGCCAATCATTAGCGGACCGGAGTTCCGCTGTGGCGACCCCTAACCGGGAAAAGCTGAAAAACACAAACAAATTCAGTGTCTTGAAATAATAATAATAATAATAATAATAATAATAAAAATCAGTATAAAAAAACAAAATGTACCCAAAATATGCAGCAAGAAAGAAATCAAAACAACAAAGCACTGGAAAGTGGAAGGCTAACAGTGGAGTGCAAGAAGATATGCCAAAGTTTGGTGAAGACTTGGTGAGAAAGAGAGGGGAGAAAAGTGGACAGTATACAATGAACATGTAGAATGGAATTTTTTTAGCTGCCTAAACAGCTAGACTGAAAGGGTAAAAACAATAGCTGCATAAAAGTGTATATAAAAAAAAAAAACAGACTGATCCAGTTAGACATTGTTTAGCACATATAACAAAAATGTTAAAGCAAGACATTTCTTTTCCAGCTTCCATATAAATGCAACCATCAGAGTTCGACCTCTCACTCATTTAGTACATAAACTGTAAAATAAACCATTTAATCTTCAGCTTCACCCACAATTCAAACCCTGGTCAAAAAATTTAGAAACAAACTCAAATGTCACACCAGCAGGATAATGACAGACCATCTTCCACAAAAAAGGCAACATTTCTGAACTTTAAGGCAGCATTCTACACTTCACTTATGTTGCACACCTACACCACTTCAGAAGATCATTTCTACTTATGCCTTAGTAACTTTTACATAAACTAAATTTCAACTGCAGAACACAACGGTTTCTTATGGACCACTACTGGGCAAAGACATTCAAGTAAATTTAGCTTCTCCAACTGGCAAAAAACTGTCGCTATTTGTACTTCTGTATAAAGGACAATGGAATCCAAATGAAATAACTATTTGCTCACCAGGTAGACTGGGCTTAAGTGTTCATTGTCTGCCACATATTTTTCTTCCATAACACTTGTTTACCAGAAAAGTCTGACATGGAACAAGCTAATTTATGACAGAGCCATGGGGAGAAACACTACAGACTTGAGTCCTTGTAACATGGGAGGAAACGAAGCACTAGAAGTAAACGAACACATGGAGGGAGGCGTGATAATTAAATATTGCTCATACAAACCTTGAACATTGATAGAATAACACGTCCTACACTAAGGACAATTTGATCAACATCTTAGAGCAAGAAAGCTGGACAAAAGTAGGGACAACTTAAATATTGCCCGCACACACTTTGAACATTGACTGAATAATAGATGTTAAGTTGTCTATCTCACCTTCATTCTTGCTGGTTGGGTTCGGAGCCGATCCTCGGCTCTGACTCGGCCATCTTCTAAAACTCGAGAGCTGTTTACTGGCACGAGGCGTCCCCATATTCCATGTTGCCTGGCGCTAGATACCCATAT
Source organism: Protopterus annectens (assembly GCF_019279795.1). Lineage (NCBI taxonomy): Eukaryota > Metazoa > Chordata > Ceratodontiformes > Protopteridae > Protopterus > Protopterus annectens. Next base: position 840,000,338 of record NC_056743.1, read on the forward strand.
CTCGTTTGCCGCTTCTGCTGCGAGGTTGTCTTACTGGCTCAGGTCGTATATTTTGTTATCATTTTTTTTTATAAAAAGCTAGTAGAATTTAGTGTAGTTTGTTAATTGTAGTATATATATATCTTTCTTTAGGTATCTTTGTTTAATTATATATTTTTTCATTACGTGAATCCCCTTCCCTTCAGAAAACCCGTTTTAGTTAGAGAGTCGTCCCCCCCCCTCTTTTCTGAAGTAGCCGTTTAAGTTAGAGGCTAACCTATTTTTCCTGTAATAAATAAATAAATAAATAATTCATAGTTAGTATTTGCTTAGTTTAGTCTATTTGTTGTTGTTAGACTAGTGTGTGTATCCTTGTCTGTTTTTGGGTGTGGTAACTTTGTGTGTGTGTTACAGTTATTATACTCAAATTGTTATAGTTGTGTATTGTGTTGGTATACCCTTCTTTAGGTATGTCCAAGGATACCAAGGTGTCCGGATTCAAGAAGTGTGATTCATGCTGTCAGAAGATGTCTCTGACAGATGGTCACACTTCTTGTGTCTATTGTCTCGGCGCCGTGCACTTGCAGGACTCTTGCTCGGTTTGCCATGCTTTCAGTCCAAGAGTCCTGCAGGAGCGCAGGAATACGTTAATCCTACGGGGTTTGCTTAAACCCGAGGAGTCACCGGCTAAGGCTCAGCCCGTGAAGTCCTCCAAGCCACCTAAACCTTCGACTCCCAGTTCAGAGCCGTCATTAGGTGAAGCTGCTACTTCTGCCTCAGTTCTGGCCGGAACCGATGTGCCTGCCTCTGTCGGTTCCGACATGCACTTCGGAACTGTCTGGGAGTCGAAAGAGATCTAGATCTCCCTCCCTAGAGTCGATACGCTCAGCTCTGAGGTCTCCTCTGCTTCAATTGGAGCGCAGTCATCGGTCCTCCCACTCTTCTCAGTCATCGAGATTGTCAGATCACGACTTGGAGAGAGTGGTCAGCAGGCTTTTGAAATTGCAGGCCCTAGCAAAAATGTTGTCCAGTCCCCCTCAACAGGGTTCGGCTCCGTCCTTGTCTGCAGTCATTTCTCCTCCGACTCCTCCCTTGAGTTCGGAGCTGGTGTTCATTGGGGTGAGAATCGTGGAACCGTTGGCACCAATACCTTCTCCTTTGGTTCCATCTGCTCCGATCACTTCCTTGGTACCGTCCTTGGAGGGATCTGGGCGCCGAGACTCCATCGTCGGCTCCGAGGGGGTGTCAGACCCCATTCTGCCCCTCGGAGCTTCAGCGCAGGTGAGCTCGGCTCCTACATCAGCTTCGGAGCCATCCCCCACGGTGCAGAGAGGGATTCCGGTCTCTTCGGAACCGGAGCCTTCTCAGCATCTGAGCAGGGCCGCCTTCGAGGTCATGAGGAGTGTGCTGGCCCCTGAGTCAGCCCCACGATCATCCTCTTCGGCTCCTCCCACTATGGTGCCTGCACCTGCCTCTGCCCCTCCTCCAGACCCCAAGCGTGGGGAACCAACGCTTCAGGGCACCCTTTTGGGTGTATCTTCCTCTTCCGAGGCCTCCCCTGATCATTCAGAGGAGCCACCTCGTAAGAGGAAATGCAAGAGGAAGCATGTTGACTCCCCTGAGTCTGTCACATCAGATACCGACTTAGAGGATTCTGAATGGTCCTTGAGGTCCCCCTCTGAAGATGTCTCATTCTCCGACATCCTTGAGAATTTTAGGCAGAGGGGGAACTGGTCTACCCTTAGCCCTTCCGAGGATTTGTCGGTAGTCCTGGATGCATTTGGATCCCGACCTTCCACCTCCTGGGTGTCTCCGCCTTTCGACCCACTCATGTCTGTGGTGGCTCGGAAGGCGTGGTCAGCTCCAGACACAGTGGAACCGACCCCTAGAAGACCTTCAAAATTAATAACTGCACCACAAGACAAACGGTTTTTGACCAAAGGTGTTCCCATTGATGCCATGGTGGTAGCGGCGGCCACAAAGATGGAGTTGGCTGAAACTTTTTCATCTCTCCATCCCCCTAACAAAGAGTCCAGGGCAATGGACAGATATGGGAAGCGGATGTTCTCTTCAGCGACTTTCTTCATGAAGTCTCTGAATTATTTGTGCCACTTTACCCATCTTCAAAGGGATCTCTTTAAAGAGCTTGGAGATACCCTCCAAGATCCATCAGCTGAGGGGGCCCAAGCTAAGGCAGCCTCCCAGCTGGTGACTCTTAATTCAGTGGTAAACTCCTCCATGAGGCTCATTTCTTATGCAGCTGATGGTGCGAGTAGAGCCGCAGGCACTGGCGTCGCCCTAAGGAAGCGCGCTTGGATGCGGCTTTGTAACTTTGCGGAACCTTTCAGAGCGTCTTTCACCAACACCCCCTTTGATGGTTCCTCTCTCTTTGGATCACAGGTGAAGGACACCCTTACCAGGTGTGAGCACGAAAGCAAGACTCTCTCTGCTGTGGGAGTTCGTTTTTCCACTCCTTCCAGACCATATCCAAAGGGTCAAAAGAGTGGAAAGATGTGGTTCCGGAAATCCCAGGGAGCCTTGCCGGACACACGTGGTGAGTTCCCATCCAGGGGCAGAGGAAGGAACAATAACAGATGCCGCCCTCGTGGCAGAGGGGGTCTGCAAAACCAGGGCAGCAGAGAATCCTTCTCTGAAAAGCCCTTCCAACATCTCTGAAGGGTTGTCCACCTCTGGAGGAAGTTGGGGGAAGATTACCACTGTACCCAAGAGCCTGGCAAGACATCACACAAGACAAATGGGTACAGTCTGTTATATCTGGAGGCTACAGAATTCCCTTTGTTCGCACTCCCTTGTTGTCTAACAAGTCCCTTCCAGATGTTCCATCCAATCTAAGGGATCAAGCAGTTCAAGAAGTTTCAAAACTGCTAAGAAAAAGAGCCATCCAGCAAGTCCCAGCAGACCAGCAAGGATCTGGAATTTACTCAAGGTTCTTTTTGGTACCAAAAAAGACAGGGGACTGGAGACCCAATCTGGATCTCAGCAGACTAAACAGGTCTGTACAAAGAATAAAGTTTCGGATGGTCACCTTGGGTGGTGGATGGTTTCCACATCAGTGCCCCAGGGCAGACCATTTGTACTTCCCCCTCCAGTTGCTACGGTGACCACGGATGCCTCCCTGATCGGGTGAGGGGGGCATTATCAGGGCAGAATAGTACAGGGCACCTGGCAACCTCGAGTACCACCTGCACTTAAACGTCTTAGAGATGAGGGCCGTGCTTTTAGCATTGCAAGCTCTTCAGGACTCTCTTCCTACCGGGACCATTGCAATTCAAACGGACAATATGTCACTCCTGTGGTACATCAACAAGCAGGGCGGAACCAGTTCCTACCCACTATGTCGAGAAGCACTCAGACTCTGGCAGTGGGCGATCTCTTCCCAACGGTTTCTGACCGCAATGCACATCCCTGGGAGATCCAGCATCATAGCAGACAGGCTGAGCAGAGCAATTCTCATGCCTCACCAGTGGGCTCTGAATCATGTAGTGGCGGACCAAATCTTCCGCAAATGGGAACAACCTTGCTGCGACCTCTTTGCCACCCCCTTCAACAGCAAGTGCAGCCATTTCTTCTCTCTCCTTCCACTTCTGGGACATTCCCCCAGAGACGCTCTAGTCCACGATTGGCCTCAGGGACTTCTGTATGCATTCCCTCCCTTTCCCCTAATCCCCAAGCTGATACAGAAAGCTACCGTTTTGGGCTGCAAAATGATCCTCATTGATCCTTACTGGCCTCGACAAATATGGTTCCCGTTCCTGCATCATCATCTTCTCGTGCAGCCTTGGACTCTGGAACCAGTTCCAGACCTTCTGATCCATTAGTCGGGCGGGCTGCACCATTCCCTACAATCTCTCCAGCTCACAGCTTGGTTGCACCACTTCCAACCTTAGCCAGGCTTCCTGATATTTCCCACTCTGTGCGTGAAATCATTTTATCATCGCACAAGTCTACCACTAGTAAAACTTACGCTAGTAAGTGGAAATGTTTTTCTTCCTGGGCAGAGGCTAAGAGTATAGACCCCTTTTCAGCCCCTGTCCACCACATCATGGAATTTCTTGCGAAACTCTTTCATGCTGGGTCCGCTTCCGCTACAATTAGAATTCAGTTAGCTGCAATTTCAAATTTTCACATTGGACTGTCGGAAAGTAATATAATGTCTCATAAGCTTTGCAAAGCTTTTCTCAAAGGGACCACTCTGCTCAGGGCCCCAGTGAGAGATCCTCCACCTCCATGGGATCTGAATTTGATTCTAGCTTCTTTAATTTTGCCCCCCATTCGAACCTGCAGCTTCTTGTTCTTTGAAGTTTATATCTTGGAAAACCCTCTTTCTGTTAGCGATTACTTCAGCCAGAAGAGTTTCGGAACTCCAGGCTCTTTGTATCCGTCCTCCGTACCTAGTGTTCCACAATGACAGGGTTGCTCTCAGGACTAATCCTTTCTTCCTTCCTAAGGTCTCTTCTGAGAATAACTTGAATCAGTCCATTGACCTTCCTGTGTTTTTTCCCAACCACTCCAACAGGGCGAAATATAAGGTGCATCAGTTAGATGTTCACAGGTAACTGCGCTTTTATTTGCATAGGACTAAGGACATCAGAAAATCGGACCAGCTTTTCCTTTCTTATGCTGAGGGTAAACAAGGTCTACCAGTCTCAAAAGTAACCTTATCCAGGTGGTTGACTTCTATCATCACATTTATCTGTCAGATAAGAAATAAAGAATTGCCTGTTAAACCTAAAGGTCACTCCACCAGAGCATTAGCCACTTCTGTGGCTTTTCAGGCTAGGTTGCCCATGGAATCTATTTGTGCAGCGGCCACGTGGGCCAACCCTCATACTTTCATTTCGCATTATGAGTTTAACGTGGTTTCCAGGGGCAGAGCTGATTTTGGTTCCACTGTTCTGAAGAGTTTGTTCCAATGAGCCACCCAGGATTTTAGGTGCTATGGACGCTGTCCCAACCAGCAAGAATGAAGGCGAGATAGACAACTTAACATAAAGAAGTTATGTACCTACCATAACGTTCCATGTTAGTTGTCTCCTCTCGCCTTCTTTCTTGCGTCCCACCCTCCATCCCCCTATCCTAGTAGACCTAGAAGAGTTCTGTATGGTTTTTCACTGGCTGAGTCTTCTCTGGCTATTCCTCTCTACCTGGTAGTCTCTATGGTAGGGTTTATGTATTAAAGCATATGATTCTTTCCTTTTTATGTCTGCAGTTAGATTTATCAAACGAGATCTGGGTATCTAGCGTCAGGCATCATGGGATATAGGGACGCCTCGAGCCAGTAAACAGCTCTCGAGCTTTAGAAGATGGCCGAGTCGGAGCCGAGGATCGGCTCCGAACCCAACCAGCAAGAAAGAAGGCAAGAGGAGACCGCTAACATGGAACGTTATGATAGGTACATAACTTCTTTTTTTGCACTACGGACAATGTTCTCAACCTCTTAGAGCAAGAAAGCTAGACAGAATTAGAAACTATATGCTGGTACAAACTTTGAACATTGATAGAATAAGCTAATTTATGACAGAGCCATGGGGAGAAACACTACAGACTTGAGTCAGTGTAACGTGGGAGGAAATGGAGCACTAGAAGTACACAAACTCATGGGGGGGGGGCATGATGAGTAAATATTGCTCATACAAACATTGAACGTTGATAGAATAACATGTTTTGCACTAAGGACAATTTGTTCAACATCTTGGACCAATAAAGCTGGACAAAAGTAGGGACAATTTAAATACTGCTCTCACACACTTTGAACATTGACAGAGTAATAATTTTGTATTACAGACAATGTTCTCAACCTCTTAGAGCAAGAAAGCTAGAAAAACTAGGGACTGTATGCTGGTACACACTTTGAACATTGATAGAATAACAAGCTAATTTATGACAGAACCATGGGGAGAAACACTACAGACTTGAGTCCTTGTAACATGGGAGTAACTGGAGAACTAGAAGTAAACCAATGCGAACGTGTGGGGGGAGGCATGAAAATTAAATATTGGTCATACAGATGAACTTTTGATAGAATAACACATTCTGCACTAAGGACAATTTTCTCAACATCTTAAAGCAAGAAAGCTGGACAAAAATAGGGGCAATATTGTTTGTACAAACTTTGAACGTTGATAGAATAACAGCTTTTGCACTAAGGACAATTTTCTCAACCTCTTAGAGCAATAAAGCTATACAAATCTAGGGCTATATTGCTCGTACAACCTTTGAGCATTGAGCATTGATCGAATAAGAAGTTTTGCACTACAGACTATTCTCTTAGAGCAAGAAAGCTGGACAACACTAGGGGCAATTAAAATATTGCTCGTTCAAACTTTAAATGTTGATAGAATAACAAGTTTTGCAGTAGCAGCGATTTTCGGAAATATATGAGGTCTGCAACTGAATTATCTGTCATTGCCTTCTCTGAGAACAGCAAAACTGTCTTACCTTAGTATTCGAAATTCAGAAGGCTCTGAGGTCAAAACAAACAGATCTCCCTTGCAGTTGTTTGTTCCCAAACCTTGACTGTGGCAATACTCCTCAGTTTTGTGAACTGATCGGCATGATAAATAGAGGGATTCAAGAGTAAATTCCACAAAAGCCAGAAAAATAAAGGGAATATCTACTGTTGGACCCTCTATTTATTTGGACAGAACAGATAAGTATTAGGTCAAGGTGTAGAAGAAGGGGTAGAGGTGGCAGGTGGTGGCTTGGACTCCCATTGGCTGTCACCACTTGCATGATGAAAGGCATAATAAATTGGCTTGCTGTTGACACAAAAATACAGAGTGCATTGCAAGCCAGTTTTCTTGGAAAAGTCAAATGTGAACACCATGAAACTCCACGCTGAAACTTAAGTTGACATGGTAACTGCCAAATTTCAGTTACTTTTTCAACTTAATATTCAACAGTGGAGGTAAAATAAGACTGCAGAGTTACTTGCACTTGTAGAAGGCACTCGGATAAAACAACATGCAATTCCTACCGTCTGACAGCTTGCTCGGAAGTAAGCACAAAAGTGCCATGAGACAGTAGTTGGAATTAATGCGTTAAGAACTCTCTCAGAGAGAGTCTGTGAATTTTGTATTTTGGCTTTGACCTAACAACATCAGCTGGAAACATCCTCTCACCTCTGCACTTGCCTTGCTGTAAATACGTTTTAAGGGCATAGTAACTCTTTTAGATTCAGATAGGAATATAGTAAATTGTAGCTTAGGTGTTTTCTTTATATATTTGAGACTGTCCAGTAATTTTTTAAATATTTCCTGTGATTTGGAACTCTGATGTAACTGATTACTTATTTAGTATTGTCTTGTTCTTTTATTTATTATTAAATATATTTAAATCTTTCATTTGTGGTTATTCTGTTTAGACATATTAAAGCTCTTTGAGTACTTGCATATCTATTAGTAACACTGTACAGGCCACTCCTAATAGCATGGCACTTGGGCAAAACTACCATTTGGATTAATAGTAACATTACACAGTAAGATTGGACACCCTTTGCTAAGGGTCTTAAAGTAACTGATAATAGTTGGCTGGTGGCAGTGAAAACTACCATGTAGTCTGGGAAAGGGGGCATAGCAAGTAAACTTGTGCCAGCCTCTCCCAGGTGTGTGTGTGTATAAAACAAATCTCAGAGTGTGTGTGTCAGCTACTTGGCCAGGGACACAAAGCACTGGCTGGACAGAGAGGGTACTGGAGATCTTGGTTTGGCCACTCAGCTGAGATCTCAACCCTATAGCTATGCCAGTAGGGAGTCGTATTAGGGATTTGGAGAAAGAGGGAGAACCCAGACCCAGACTAACTGTGATCTCTGTGTGCTCATAAGGGAAATTGCACTTTACTTTGTGTGTACTTGTCATCCTCCCAGTGTGTATGTCCCTCACTGATGTTCATCGTGTTTCATTGCTGCAGTCATTACACTTGGGTTATCCTACCGTCAGGAGTCCTGCAGTCGGCCAGAGTTCCAAAGTCTTGGTCCGGCGTCGGTTGCTGTTGCTTCTTCCCTGATGTCAGTGCGCCAGGGGTATATAAGATGCAGCCAATGCCATTTTCTTCAGTCCTTCTTGCCGCACGGTGCCCGAAGCAAAAGCAGTTCGCAAGTGCCGGTCGGCCGACTCCTGAGATTTTCAAATTCGAATTTCAGAACTGAAGTCTTCAGTAAAGCTAAGTACCCCGTTGGGGAAACTTTTTCTTGCCTCAGACCGATGTCAGTAAAAGTTAATAATTGTATTTCTTGTGGGAAGCAAATACCTCATAAGGATTTCCATTCTTACTGTATTCCATGCCATGGCCCAGACCACGACGTCACTAGTTGTCGGTTTTGTGCTAGATTTAACAAACAAACTATTAAACTTCGGTTTGATTTTCCACGCCATTATTTCGGCTGAAGGTTCAATTATACCATGCCGTCGGAACAACCGACGACCGAAATACACAAAAAAACGCAAGGATAAGGACAGGTAACAGAGGTCCAAAACCGACGATGAAGCCTCTTCCAGGCCAGTCACCAGTGCTCAGTGAGGCGCTTTCGCAGCCCCTGACTCCCACTGCCTCAGAGCCACAGGCCGCCTCCGACTCCCATGTGGAGACATCTAGGCCTCTGGAAACTCAAGGTACTGGGCCTACGGAAACTATTCCCTCAGATGGGTCCGGAGCCACTGAGCAGGCATCGGCTTCTGAGGGTGTCTTCAGACCTTCACAGCTTACAATCAAAACAACAGCCAAGTCAAAAACCCCATTAAAATCAAAGAAACAAGTACAGCATTCTCCTGGACAGGCTTCCATGCCTAAGAAACAGATGCTCAAAGTGGCCGAAGACCTAATTACTCTGATCAGGGGTTCCCATCCCCCTCCTGATAAAAGGCCTAGGCAGGATACAGACTATGATTCCTCTGACCAGGTTTCCATTTCCTCTGATTTCTCTTCAGACCAGGGATATTCTTTACCCCCCATGAGGACTCTGATGCTGAAGAATCTATACCTTCAGCCTCTCCTCCTGAGGATTACTCTTTTGGGGAAACTTTACATACCATGAGGGAGCATTTCCATTGGGAGAGCCAGAATTATTCAGAATCCAAGAAAAGGCTCAGAGATTTTCTGTTATTGCCTCAGCACAGGCCCCTGGCTATTCCGCCTGTGTTGGATATTGTGGATGATGTGTTCTCTGAATCTGGTTTAACCCCTGATTCTTTGCCCCCTGCTCCAGTCAAGCCAGACAGGTACTGCTGAGTCCTTGACTCTTACAAATTTCTTTACAGAAACCCTGCTGCAGACCCAGAAACTATTTCCCAGGGTCCCAAAGGGGTAAAGACTTCCACTGCAAAAAAAAAACAGTTCCCTCTGACAGGGATTCCAGAGCATTGGATTGATGAGGGAAGAAAGTTTATACTTCTGCAACACTAGCCATAAGGGCTTTAAATTGCCAGTTCCACATGCTTAAATACCAACAATTTTTAATGTCTTTGCTAAAACAAAAAATGCCTACAAGCTTAGAAGGTCCTGAACATAAGGAAATGCAGGACTTATTGCATGCAGCTGAACAAGTGGGAAAACATACTCTGCAATGTGGTTTTGATTCATTAGAGGCACCATGTAGATCCGCAGTTACAGGATCTGTGATAAGAAGGCATGCGTGGTTAAAAGAACAAAGTTTACCTGATCATGTTAAGGCAAAATTATTGGATGCTCCTTTACAGCATGATATCTTGTTTGGTGTTAAGGCTGAAGAGGTATTAAAGAAAATGGAGGATAAAGCAAAATCTATGCAGACAGTAAAGGATTTCTTACAGGTACAGCCTCCTAGATTTAGCAGAAATTGTTCTTCTAAAAATTGGTCCTTTCTAGTGTCAGACAGACCACAAAGAGGCAGATACAGATGCCCAAGAGGCAGATCTCAACCCCAAGGCTCTTACAGACCTCGACAGTGGGGTGCTGCAACCCAAAAAGGAGGCGAAGACAAGTCACAACCATTCAGGAAACAGTCTCAATGGCTTCCCCTTTCAAATGCCAAACCCTCACCTTTTGGCAGCTCCCTTAGGGGGGAAACTAGCACTTTTCCAACAAAACTGGCATATAATCACCCAAGACAAATGGGTACTGAATATTGTGTCTCAAGGTTACAGGTTCCATTTTCACACTCTGCCAAGGCCAAAAGGAATGCCAAACCTGTCTCAAAATCAATGGGCAGAGGCACAAAAACAAATTGCAGCTCTCATGGACATGAGAGCTATTCAAAAAGTAACAGAACAGGAACAAGGACAAGGTTTTTATTCAAGACTTTTCTTGGTCCCCAGAAAGGACAAAGCTTGGAGACCCCTACTGGACCTATCGATTCTGAACACATTCCTGGATATACCAAAATTCAAAATGTTGACACTACAGCAACTTCTTCCCATGCTGGGCAAGAAGGCTTGGCTTGTTACTTTGGACCTCAGAGAGGCATACCTGCATGTCCCAACCAGACAAAATTGCAGAAGATACCTCAGATTCATAGCTGGCGCAAAGCATTACCAATTCTCTGCACTGCCCTTTGGATTATCTACTGCGCCCAGGGTCTTCACAAAGTGCCTGGCACCAGTAATTGCATTTTGCAGACAAAAAGGAATTCAAATATATCCTTACTTGGACGACTGCCTTATTCAAGCAGAGAGCAAGGACATTCTACTACAACATCTGGCATTTGTAAAAAGATTACTAATGGGCCTAGGGTACACAATAAACGAAAAGAAGTCAAAACTAGTGCCCTCACAAGAGATAATATTTCTGGGTGCAAGCTTAAGTACAACTGCCCAGATGGCTTATTTCATGCCAGGCAAGCACAGGGAACTGACTCAGTATTTTCATTTCATGGCAACAAAGACCCAACTCCCTGCAAGAAAATTTCTGCAGGACTTGAGGGTTCATGGCATCTTACATACTACTAATTCCATATGCCAGACTGCCGGAACACAGCACTGACCTATCAAGTTCATCTGCAAGCACAATTCCTGCCAGGAAAGAAAAATACACTGGCAGACGACTTAAGCAGAAACATCATGGATCCTCACGAGTGGAAACTAAATCCACAAGTATTCAGCATGATAACTCAGAAATGGGGAAGCCCAGACATAGATCTCTTTGCCCCCCCTCTGAACTGCCAACTACAGAAATTCTGCACAAGGGCTTGCCACACACAAGCATGGAAAGTGGACGCTCTCTCATTCAGTTGGAAAACACTAAAAGTTTATGCATTCCCACCACTGTCTCTCCTTGCAAAGGTACTCCTAAAAGCCAGACTAAAGAGGCCACAAATGATCCTGATTGCTCCGGACTGACCATGCCAGCACTGGTACCCAATATTAAGGAACATGGTTCAAGGCCCAGCATGGATTTTACCTCAAGTACCTCATCTTCTGACTCAGCAAAACAATCAGATCCTGCACAGCCAGCTCAAAACCTTAAATCTGGCTGCATGGCAGATTACTTAACCAAACAGTCCACACTCCTCTCTAAAGCTGTTATGGGTGTCATTTTGGAGGCCAGGAGGCCCAGCACCAGGAAATCTTATTCAGAAAAGTGGAAAAGATTCTGCGCCTGGAACCAGGCTCAAGGCCTTGACCCTCTTGTCCCAAATATTCCTCAGATATTACAATACTTAACTGAGATGCTGGACAAAGGCCTTTCCTTTTCATCTATTAAGATCCACGCCTCTGCTATTTCAGCTCATTAGAACATGGATCCTCCAGTTTTTTTCTCACCCATTACTAAGGCAATACCACAGAGGGGCTAAAAACATAAGACCGCCCCGGAGAGCACCAACACCAACTTGGGACCTCAACTTTGTTTTGGAAAAACTTACTTTACCACCTTTTGAGCCAGCCTTTTCAGCAGAATTAAATTTTTTGTCATGGAAAACTGCTCTGCTGCTGGCTATAACTTCAGCATGAAGAGTCTCAGAGTTACAGGCACAAATGGCAGTGGAACCTTTCATCATTTTTCATCAAGACAGGGTTTCCTTAAGAACGAACCCTACCTTTATGCCAAAGGTGGTATCCAGTGTGGCTCTTAACCAAACCATTCACTTGCCAACTGTTTATCCAGATCCCCAGAATAAAGGGGAGAGACTTCTTCACTCATTGGACATGCACAGGCAGTTACATTTCTACTTGGACAAAACAAAAGCTTTCAGGAAAACTGAGCAACTGTTTGTATCATATGCTGCAGGATCACAGGGAAAGGCTATTTCAAAACAGACCATTTCAAAGTGGATAGGACACTGTATCCGTTTCTGCTACACACAACATGGAAAAACTGTGCCTACTAACATTAGGCCTCATTCTACTAGGGCGACAGCCACTTCAGCGGCCCTTCTTAGAGGAGTACCAACCAAGGATATTTTGGAAGCTGCAACTTGGAGTTCAGTGCACACCCTTACCAAGCATTATCACTTACTCTATGCTCCAGATCCAGAGCTGGCTTTGCCACTGCAGTTCTGCAGGGCCTCATAGCCACTCCTAATCCTATATAGACCCAGCCACCCAACCTCAGCTTTGGGATTCAACCCAAGTGCAATGACTGCAGCAGTGAAACACGAACATAGTACAGTTTTGTACCTACCATAAATGTAGATGTTCAAGTGTATTCACTGCTGCAGTCCAGGTTAACCTCCCTCCAACCTCACTTTCTTAGTTGGGCTTTATCTATACCTTTCTATCCTATACAACCTATGTGGTGTATTTGCTTGTAGCTAAAGGTATTGTTTCTTATTTTTTATATATGTGTTATTAGCAATATGTATTGCCTACCTATTTGGGGGCACCTGACATCTGGGGCAAGAAAAGCTGAAGAAAATGGCGTCGTCTGCATCTTGTATACCCCTGGCGCACTGACGTCAGGGAAGAAGCGACAGCAACCGAAGCTGGACCAAGACTTTGGAACTTTGGCCAACTGCGGGACCGGCTGACGGCAGGATAACCCAAGTGTAATGACTGCAGCAGTGAATACACTCGAACATCTACATTTATGGTAGGTACAAAAGTGTACTTTGCCAGTGGTGAGGATTGAGGGTCTTTGATTACTGGGCCAGTGTTGGGGCATCACACTGGCTTTTCCTCATCTTTCTTTTTAGGCTGTGTCTGGGGCAGTGTAGCTTCTATGGGTTTTTCTTCATTCAGATGCTGCTGGAAGTACGCCTTCCATCTAACTTTCATTTCCTGTAGACTGGTGAGCAGGGCATCTACTCACACTCACCAATCTACAGTATACTCAAAATAGAATGACATGGATCACATACTTGTGCAATGGCGGGGCTAACCATTCAACAGTGTAAAAATATGGCTCTGGGTGATCTGCTCATGTTGATTTAATGTTACCATTATGGGCATGGTATTTGCTGGTGATAAGTGGATTGAAGACCCAGCCTACACTGACCTACGCCAAGAACTCATGCTAAAGGTGGGAGCAGTGTATGGGCCCGCCGTAATACCCAGCAGCCAATATCCAGTTGCTCAGCTTGGGTTATCTATGATAGCTCTGTTGTGAAAAAGCTGGGCATAAGCCCAGTCAATCTACCAAACATGAACTAAGAATTGCCACACTCAATGTAGGTTCACTAATAAGAGATGGAAGTGGATGACATGACAGTAAGGAGGAGGATGGACATCCTCTGTATCCAGAAGATAAGATGGCATGGCAGTGCAGCAAAGACATTTGGTGTGGGATCCACAGTCTACTCTCAGGATGACAGGCTAGAAATGGTGTTGGGATTTTCGTGAGGGAAAGACTTCAGAAGACAATAAGGAATATCATCAGACTTATTGACAAACTCGTGGCAGACTCCAGGGTAATGGTAGGGCAGTATTCATAATCTCTGCCTATGCCCCACAGCATGTTGCAGTAGTGAGGAAATGAATGCATTCAGACAGCAGTTGCAGGAACCTACTAGATAAAGCAGGACAACAGGAATTGGTGTTGGTAATAAGCAACCTGAATGCACGCATCCCAGTTGAAACAGTCAGCCCACAGAGTAAATTACTGGTTGCCACAATCAGATGCAAGCAGTGTTCAGAGAAGAATCTAAGATCAGTAGTGACGAGACTGAAAACCTAGAATTTGATGTAGAGAAAGTACAACAGTTCAAAGTATTACTCAGGGCACTAGCATTACAAGAAGAAGAGGTAAAATGTGGAGTTGAAGAATAGCAGTGCCTTAAAACAGCATGTGTAAGGCCTATAGAACAGATATGCGGCCGAGCCAGGTATGGAAATAAGGTACATAAGGAAAGCTAGTGGTGGAATGCATAAGTCCGGAAGTCATCAAAAGAAAGAAGGAGAACAGGAAAAAGTGGAAGATAGAAAAAACAAACCAGGCTAGGAAGGTTTAGAGCAGAGCATGTGTATGTACCTTTAAGAAGCATTTCCAGATGTAAGCGCATGCATATAAGTAGTGAGCATGTGCAGGCCACTGTGCCATTTTGAGAGAACAGCCATAGTGTTAACATGTATGAGTGTAGTAGTCAGTCTGTTTATAAATTTATTTAAGTTTAAGTTACAAAGCCTCATTCCTGATGTGTTTGTGTGTAATAAAGCTGCTCGAACTGAGTTTGTGTGTAATAAAGTTGCTTGAACGGAACCCACAACTGCTTGTCTGTTTTATCCTGACAAGATGAGTGACATTGTGTCAGAACCAGGATTAAGAGAGCAACTTCTTCAAGCCTTGAGGTGCAGAGTTGAAGGTGAAGGCAAATTGAGCTGGTTGAGTGAAAGGAAGCTCAGACAAACAAAAAGGCCCAGAAAGAAAGTCAAGGTAACCAGAATTTCCGCAAATTATTTATTTTGCAAAGAAAATGAAAAGCTTTGTAAGGCACAAAATGCGTTACTAATTGAAAGAGTAACACGGAACATATTATTAATCAAACTAAAGGCACAAATTGCATTGTTAATTAAACAAAATGTCCAAAACTACGATAGATGATCAAATTAGCAGAAATATCCATATGGAGCTCAGAATTACCTTTGGTTTGTATAACAAGCATGTTTAAAGTAAAAAGGGCACAAGAAAATTATGATGATCATGACAAATTAAAAGGGAATAATGAATACAATAGAATGGCAAAATAAGCTTAAAAAAAGCAAGGAGACTGCATGTTTTTTAGTAGAAGACCGTGTCTGGTCATAAACTACTATTTTTGTAATGATGGAAGCCATTCAAAGCATAACTAGAGTTGTTCTAATTATCTCAGAGTTTGCAAAGTAGTTGCAGTGTGTGCTTTATTACGGTGGACTTATTTCAGAGAGTTTGCTGTGTGCAAAGTACAGTTATATTGCAAAGTGCAGTCAAAGTACAGTCATTTCAAAAAGTTTCTTGCACTGTGTGCATTTATTCGCAGAGTGCAATCATTTCAGTGTTTCTTACACTGTGCAGATTTATTTAGCAAACTACAGCCATTTTGAAGAGTTTCTGTGCTGTATACAGTTTATTTGCAAAGTGCATTAATTTCGAAGTGTTTCTTACTCTGAGCTTCTTCTGCTGTGTAGTTTATTCTCAAAGTACAGTCATTTTAAAGTATTTCTTTCACTGATAAGGGGTGGTTTTGCAAGGTACAGTGATTTTAAAGTATTCTTGGCTATAGAGACTTGTTTGGCAAAGTGCAGTTATTTCAGAGTCTGTTGTGCATTTGGGCATAATTACAAGTTCTGGTGTATATATATATATATATATATATATATATATATATATATATATATATATATATATATATATATATATATATATATATATATATATATATATATATATATATATATATATATATATATATATATATATATATATATTAAAAATTTCCCCTTTTAAAATTTTTTTGGGGGGTGGTTTAATATATATATATATATAATTTTAATTTTAAAAATATTTTAAAATTTATTATTATTTTTAAAATTGTGAATTTTTAATTTGGGGTTTTTTTAATAATTAAAAATTGTTTGGGGTGTGAAAAATTTTAATGTATTTTTGTGTAAAATATTTTTTTAAATTAATATTTAAATGGTTTTTGTTGGGGTGTATTTATAAATAATGATTACGTAGGGGGTGAAGGAATTTTTTTTTCTTTAGTCTAACTAAATATTTTGGCAATTTTCATATTCATGGGGGGGTACATTTTGTTTCCTGTCCTCCATTTTATGGGTGAAAAATTTGCTTAAAATTATTAATAAAAATGTTAATTCAATGAGTTAATTTGTTTTTTTTTAAAATTTTTAAAAATTTTTTAAAATTGATTAAAACGGGAAGATTAAGAATTTTTAACGGTTTCTGCCTTGAACTGAACTAAACTGGGTAAAATTTGTTATTGCAGTATTATTTACATTAAATTTTTTCCCTCAATTTATTTTGGGCAGGTTAATTCCTGAAAAACCTCGCTTAAAAACTTTTTTTAACTGCTTGAAAATTTTAAGTTTTTATTTTTTTTAAAGTTTAATTTTTAACTGTATGGGAATGTTAAGGAATTTTTAATTTCTTCTCTTAACTAACAAAAAATTGTTGGCTATTTTTAATTTGCAGAATAAGGTGGATACTTTTGTTTCTGCCTGCAATTTAATGTTCCATGTGAAATATTCCTGTTTAAAATTGTTGAAGCAAAAGGTTTTTCAATGGACAAAGAATTTAAGACCTTTATACCTTTTTTAAAAATCAGTTTTATTAAACTGTTATTGAAGATGTTAAGCGTTAAAACCAATTATTCCCCCCTTTTTGTTTAATTTGGCTTTGAAACATTTGGCACCTTTTTTGGCCCATAATGAGTGCAGGACATATTTTTCGGGCCCCTACGGTAAAAGGGGGATTGGGAAATAAAAAAAAAATTTAAGAATTCCTTTTTAATTAAAACTTTGAGGTTTGAAGGCCCTTTTTTTGGAGCCCGCTGTTTTTTTAATAATTTTTTACCCAAATCTGTTCTTTATTAGAGAAAAAAAAAATTTAATATTGTTTATTCTTGTTTTACCCTATTATTTGCATTTAAATCCCAAATTGTTTAAAACTTTAATCATTTAACCTTTGGAAAAATTTTGGTTGGACCTTAGTTGTTTGAGGTGTTTCACTTGGGGAAAACAGGACTTCATTTCAGGTGAGACTTGTTGGGCAGTGTTTTTTTAAAGATTATTTGGTTTAAAGGGCTTCCCCATTTTTTTTAAAGTGGGTTGCATCTTGGGGAGAAGTCTCTCCCTATGGGTATTCTGGTAAAAAGGTGAAAATTCTAATTGGTGGGTTTTGGGCAAATTGGTTGGGTTTGATAAAGT